>NW_020884872.1:665784-668546 GCF_003945725.1 Corapipo altera | reverse complement strand
AATATAAATATAAATATAAATATAAATATAAATATAAATATAAATATGAGATGCACACACGCCTCCTCACGTTTTCTTCCTTGGCTTGTCAATATTGAGGAGAGTCAATCAAAGCCAATAAACCAACCACTGGCAAAAGTGCCTGAAATATTGTCAGGATAAGGATGGAGCCCTTGGATTCCTCCTGCCTTAACTTGCAGCAGCCTCCTCTTGCCATCCAGCTCCCACACAGGGACTGGAGCCTGAGTCAATCTTTTCAAGAGGTTGAGCTCCTCTTATGAAAAAAAGAGCTTGTAAAGAGAATTATCTTTATTTTCCCAGGCCCAATCCTGCCCTCGGTGTCATTTCCCACCAAGGGAAGAAAATTCTCTTCGCTTCCAGGTGGCTTTGCCTCGTTAAAAGCTGAGCAAAAATGGAGTGAGGACTTCAGGGTGTGCCCAGAGGTGATTTATCCTTAGGACAGACATCTTATAATTATGAATTTCATCCCGAAATAAGTCGGGTTCAGGTTATTTTTCTGCCACTTCACGGAATCCTGGAATGGTTTGGGTGGGAAGGGACCTCAAAGCCCATCCAGTGCCACCCCCTGCCATGGGCAGGGACACCTCCCACCAGCCCAAGTTGCTCCAAATTTATCCAGCCTGCCCTTGGACACTTCCAGGGATCCAGGGGCAGCCACAGCTTCTCTGGGAATTCTATCCCAGCCCCTCCCCACCCTCCCAGGGAAGAATTCCTTCCCAATATCCCATCCAAACCTCCTCTCTTTCAGTTTAAAACCATTGCCCCCTGTCCTGTCCCTCCAGATCCTTAGAAAATGTCTCTCTAGGCCTGACCTGCAGCTGCTGCTGCTTCTCCTCTTAAAAATTTCCCTGGGCTATGGATGATCTCGGGATCATCCCAGGAACTCTTCCCAGCTGGGTCTTCACCGACTCTCCCCATTTTCCAGCAGGGCAAAGGACATTTTTTGTCTTCAGGTCCGAAATATCTCTGTCCTAAGAGAGAGTCATCCCATCCCTGGAACGAGCTCTAGCAGTGAACACCATCCCACTGCTTTGTCAGCAGTGGCTTTTCATGGAAAAGTGTCCATTTCCAGACCGATTCCTCCGTCCCCGGTGGTTGTGGTTCAGTGCTTGGCACGTGGAGTCCTAAATTCCAGTCGCCCAAATCGAAAGACAGCAAAGGTCTGGCAGGAAAACCATCAAAGCTGCTCTGGGCAAGGGCAGGAACCCGAAGCCAAATTCCCCATGTGCCAAGGCGGGATCAACCATCGGGATTTGGATCACAGGCAGGATGAACCATCGGGATTTGGATCACAGGCAGGATCAACCATCGGGATTTGGATCATCGGGATTTGATCACAGGCAGGATCAACCATCGGGATTTGGATCACAGGCAGGATGAACCATCGGGATTTGGATCACAGGCAGGATCAACCATCGGGATCACGTGGATCCTCGGTGTGTGGCTTTTCTCCAGGAATCTTCCAGGCTGGATCTAAGCCAATGGACATTTGAGTTCCTGATCCCTGACTCTCTAAGCCTGGTTCTTCCAGGTTTTTTAAGAGCTGTCCCTTCATCACTTGGGGGCCTGGGCCACTCTGGTCCTTCCTCCTCTCCCATCCTGACTTCCATGGGAGGTATCCAAGGGAATTCTTGCCTCACAACATGTTCCCTGCATGATTTCCATCGGATTAACCAGGTGGAACCAAGGCTTTTTTTTTTGTTGTTATTAAAACTGGGTGCCCAACTTGAATTCCAGTAACACAAGAACTGCTTCAATATATTGGAAATTTTACTTTTCGCACCCGAAATAATCACTGGGCCGATTCCAGCAATATTGGAATAAACCCCAGCCCTTGGAACTGTCAAAAATTGCTTCTTGCAGACACGGATCTCTGGTTTCCACGGGTGTGTTTTGTGGCAGAACTCGGATCCTCCTGCAAAGAGGGAGCAGAAAAATCATCCCTGGCTCTGGTGACTCACAGGGGAAAACACTCCATCCACATCTCCTCGTGCTCCTGGCTCAAGGATTAATCAGAGTGACTCACAAATCTGTCACCTCCACCTGCACTGCAACAGTCCAGGGCATCTATTCCTGGAATGGGAGCTCAGGGAAGTCACCCAGCTCTGACATTTCCAGGTACCAATCCTTTCCAGCCCTTGGGAGAAAAATTTAAGCCGCTTTTCCTGGATTTTTTTCCCTGTTTGTCACCTCATGCCTTTGTTTACACACAAGGTCCTTGCAGGGATGGGCTTTAAAAGCACCAGAGACCCACATGCTGAGTCAGCGGAAATTGAACCCATTAACACTGAAATCAAACATATTGACACTGAAATCAGACATATTAACACAAATCAAGCATATTAACAGTGAAATCAAACATATTGACACTGAAATCAGACATATTAACACAAATCAAACATATTAACATCAAACATATTGACACTGAAATTGAATATATTAACACTGAAATGGAACATATTAACAATGAAATCAAACACTTTAACAGTGAAATCAAACATATTAGCAGTGAAATCAAACATATTAGCAGTGAAATCAAGTATATTAACACTGAAACTGAACTTATTAACACTGAAATCAAACATATTGACACAGAAATCAAACATATTAACACTGAAATCGAATATATTAACAATGAAATCAAGCACATTAACAGTGAAATCATGTTAACACTGAAATCAAACATGTTAACACTGAAATCAAACATATTAACACTAAAATCAAATGTATTAACAGTGAAA
>NW_020884872.1:648860-665774 GCF_003945725.1 Corapipo altera | reverse complement strand
TGAAATCAAACATACTGACACTGAAATCAAACATATTAACACTGAAATTGAACATATTAACACTGAAATCAAACATATTAACACAAATCAAACATACTGACCCTGAAATCAAATATATTAACAGTGAAATTATACATATTAACACTGAAATCAAATATATTAACATTGAAATCTAACATGTTAACCGTGAAATCCAACATATTAACAATGAAATCAAACATATTGACACTGAAATCAAATATATTAACACTGAAATCAAATATATTAACATTGAAATCAAACATATTAACACTGAAATCAAACATATTGACACTGAAATCAAACATATTAACACAAATCAAACATATTGACACTGAAATAAAATATATTAACACAAATCCAACATATTGCCACTGAAATCAAACATATTTAACTCCCTGCCATTCTCGGTGTGGATCTCGTTAACAGAGGCCTCAACTCAGCCCAGGAATTCAAGTAAAGGAATAAAAGCTCAGTTCATTGCAGGTAATATTAATTTTTATATTGATTTTTCACAGTAAATCCAGTTGATGAGAGCAAATATTTATCTCCTGAGAGAGATTTTGATTTTTGAGGCAGAGATGGACAAATCCTTTGTGCACAAGGACTTTCACTGCTCAGGTATTTCCTTCTTGTCTGCCAGACCAGCTTTAGTATATAATTATCATATAATAATAATTTTATTAATTATTATTTTTATTATATAAATATACATACAATAAAATAATTTAATATAAAATTGTATAACTTACATAATACATAATTATTAATAAGCATAATAATATTTATTCATTATATAACTACCTGTAATAAATAATATGATTAATATACAATATATAATTAATATAATATTATTATTTATTATTATACCTATCCTATAAAAATAAAAATAAATATTATGTAAAAATAAATTATTATTTATTACCTATTATATAATACCTATTTTATAGGTATTATGATATTATTTTATTATATTAATATTATTATACCTATTATATAGGTATTATTATAGAAATACCATATCTTTAAATATGTATTTAAATTATAGGCTTATTGTAAATATTTTATATTTACAGATATTATACAGGAATGTTATGTAATTATTAAAGAAATATTTTATATTTAAAATGACATGTTTTGATTATGGAAATATTTTAAATATTTTATATTTATATGGATTATGTAGAAATAGTCTATAACTATTATATAAATATATAGTGCTTTAAATTACATGTTTATTATATAAATATTATATAAATAAACTTATATAATATTGTATAAATAAAAATAAATATAAAGTTATATATTATAGATAAGTATATAAATTATTAATATTTTACATTTAAGGAGATTATATAGAAATATTTTATAATGGTATATAAATATTTTGTATTGTCAATTATATGTTTTAATTATATGAATATTATATAAATAGATTTTATGATATTATAAAAATAAAATAAATATATGTATTATATGTAAACACATAAATTATGAATATTTAATATTTCTTTAGATTATATAGAACTGTGTAATTATTATAGAACTATTATGTATTTCAAATTATATATTTTAGTTTTAGAATTATTATAAATATTTTATATTTATCAAGGTAGTGTAGAAATGTTATATAACTATTACATAAATATTTTGTATTTAAAAGTCTATATTTTAATTATAAAAATACCACATAAATAAATTTATATACTATTATAAAATAAATATAAATACGTAATATATTTCAATATAGACATTATAAATATGTTGTATTTATCTAGATTATAATTTCTATTGCTTTGGGTGCTGAGGACTCGTCACAAGGATGCAAAGGAGGTTTTAAGACACCTGGAAGAACAAGAATATTCTCCTAATCATCTAAAAATATAAGACAAACCTCTACTATTTGCCCCATAATTCCAACCCATCCTCAGCCAGCCCTTGTAATGGGAATCCTCAAAAACCAGGGCACTGCGAGGACAATGTGGAAAACATGGACTTGAGGAGGAAAAATTTCCCCAAAAACCAAAATGTGGTTTATGATTCCAGCAGTGATAAAACAATTCAGGATAAAAAAGAACATCTGTCCTCCCTCTATCCGTTAATAATTCGATTTCTGGCAGTTTCTAAAAATAATGGAAGCACCTCAACATATGACTGACCCTTTGTGCCTCGTATGGAGGCTTAAAAACATCTCTTTATTTATCCTTTAGGATGTGAAATTCCTGGGATTATTGACAAACTGATGTCGAGAATTCCCAGGCAGGAGAATTATTTGCTTTTTTACCAAACTGAGACGGGCAAAGATGAAAAACCCAACTAGAAGGTCATTTATTAATTACGTTAAAAATCAAATATAAACTGTGTAAACCTCAGGAGATAAGAATTGGATGGCTGGGAATGTCAGGCTGGAATAAAGGGGATTTTTTTTTTCCAGTTCCTTGGGACTCTGAAGTGCCTCATCCCCTGGGAAAACAGGCAGGAATGGCAGCTTATCCCTGACACTTCACTTAATTAGCAGGTCATAATTAAACCCTCCTATCGCTTCAGATCAACCAGAAAGAGGAACTTTTCCCTTTATTTATTTCCAGGGAACCAAAATACCAAGGGTGGAAAACACTGGAGGCCAAGAGAGAGGTTTCAACTCCATTTTATTTAAAATCAGATTCAGGCCCACTCAGAACCGAGTTTGTTTCTGGGAATTTCCAAAATGGGACAGTCAAAATATTCCTTTTATTAAGTGAAACTCAGACAGTTTCCCTTTGGGAGAGTCAAAATATTCCTTTTTTTTATTATTTTATTTTTTCTTCCGCCTTTTTTTTTTATTATTATTTATTTATTTTTTTGTTCCCTATTTGGGGCTTGTTTGTGTTTTTGGACAAAGGAATTGGGTGTTTTTGACGTGACACTCCACGAAGGCTGTGGGAATGCTCAGGAAAAAAGGAAAACAAGGCCTGGGAATGAGCCAGGGGTCAGCAAAGAGCTCTTGGAATGCCAGATTTGGGAGCTCAAATTGTCCAGCCCATGGACTGATTGACAGGCAATAGGAAATAACCCAGATTTCCCAGGTTTGGGAATAAGTTTTTAAGCATCTCCTGATTCCCAGTGCTGGGTTATTCCCATTATTTTTTGGTCCAAGAGGATCCTCCATCACATCCTGAATAAATTCAC
The DNA here is from genome assembly GCF_003945725.1 of Corapipo altera. NCBI lineage: Eukaryota > Metazoa > Chordata > Aves > Passeriformes > Pipridae > Corapipo > Corapipo altera. The sequence goes on along the minus strand of NW_020884872.1, from coordinate 662,588 downwards.
CTTCCCGGCATCGAGTGGTGGACTTGGATATTACTAAATCTGTATCTTGCTGGGTGAAACTGGGGAGAAATAAAAAGCCAGCTGGGGAAAAAATGTGAAAAAATAGGTTATAACAAAAATATGGTTATTAAATATAGGTTATAAAATATATGGTAATAAATATAGGTTATAAAAAAAATATAACAAAACAGACATTAAAAAATCAACACCCACAGAACAGGAAGGAAAAGAGGAGGGGACAAGAGGAAGGATTTGTCACCAAAAAACACCTCGATTTTGTCATCACCTGGTGCGTGCAGGGCACGAATTTGTGCCAGTGCAGCTTTAGGAAGAGTTTTCCCCCTCACCCTCGAGTCTTGCTTTAACCACGGGGTTCTTAATCCACCAGTTCCTTACAGAAATAAGCGGGGAATGATCCCATAATCCCAGAATATTCTGAATTCCAAGGGACCCACAAGGATCGTCAAGTCCAGATCGTAAGTGAATGAGGATCAAACCCACAACTTTGGTGTTATCAGCACCCACTGAGGTGGTTTTGAGATGGTTTTCCCCCTCCCAAATCCCAAATTTTGTGATTTAAAGAGCTCAAGCTCTTCAAGGTTCATCTCTTACCGCCCAGGGACTCTCACTTGGGAAGTCTGGGCACAATAAAATCTGAATTTAGCCCTTGTAGCCCTTAGTCGAAGCCAAACCATTTTACCAAGTCGCTCTTAATACTTTTAAAGTGAAAACACGTTAAAAAAAAAACCCCAAAGAGAAGCAGAGGAAGGGTCAGAACAGCGTTGGGGAGCAGAGCAAGGCCTGGGCGATGGGAAGGGGGTTTTGGGACCTCACTGATGCTGAGAACTCAGACCCTGCACTAAACCTGGGCACAAACTTGTCACTTTGTCACCTGTTACACATTTTGGGGGAGTTCCCTGTCTGATCTCATCAGGAAGGGCTCCTAAATCCCCCCAAAAATGCGTGTATATCCCCCAATTGCTCGGGAATCACCCCGAGACACCTTTTCCCCTCCACACTCCGGCCCTGCCCGTGTCTGAGGGGGCTGAACCCTCATTTCCCACATGAAGGACATGGAAACCTTTCCCAGGAAATGCCAGTCCTTCCCTTTGGAAGTGCCCTGGCTCCTGCTGGAGCTCTGGGATGGAGCTCAGAGCTCCTCTGGATTTTCAGGGCACTGCAGCTGAGCTGCCTGGAATGCTGGGGGTGTTCTGTTGGTTTGTTTGCCAGAAGAATTCCAGGTGTTTCTTTTTATCTCCTTAAAAAAATTCTCTGTTTTTCAGGGAATTCAGGTCCAGTTCAAAGCTTTCCCGGGTCTCTTTTTCTCTCACCGTTACGACACCGCGAAGAACAAATCAGGGACAGAAGGAGGCAGATTTCTCTCCACCCCAGAAATCCCTGGCACAGGAGATGGAATAACTCCATTCCAAGTGTCTCCATGGATAAAAGGTTTAACTGGCACGGATGGTTTGGGCTTCTCAGGAAGATTTCCCAGCCCAAACCACGTCAACATTCAAAGCACGACCACCAGAAATGGGTGTTCACAGGAACCAAACACTTCTTCTGAAGTCTGGCCTTCACCAAAGGCAGAAAATCATGGAATCATGGAATGGATTGGGTTGGAAGGGAATTTAAGACCAGCTAGTCCCAACCTCTGTCAAAGGCAGGGAATCCTCTGTGTCACCCTCCCTTTCCCAGCAGAAGGACTGATCAGCAAGTAAGGAAAGGACTTGAAAATAAACTTTAGAACTGGAAAGCTCTTTTTTCCCTTTATTCATCACGGAATAGAGGCACCAAAAGTGCTGCCTGGATGTCCCTAAAGCCAACCTCAGCTGTCAGAGAGTTTGCAGGAGCATTTCTGTGCAAACACAAGAGCCCAATACTCAGCACCAAACGTCCAAATCTCACTTTTCCATTTCTTTTATTTGTTGCAGAGAAGCCTGAGGTGATCAACCAGATGGGAAATCAGTCCAGGCTTGGCATTAAAACTGCTCTGGTCTCCTCACAGACCGTTTGTCATGGTCACATGTTGTATCAGGTTCTAATTTATAATGAACTTACACCCACGTGTGAGGCCAAATCCTGCTCTGAGTTACACAAGAGTGACCCCATAAAGGCCCAGGAAGGAGCAGGATCTAACCCTTGTTCACTCACACCCCAAAAATCCTTTAGAAATACCTAAAAACCAAGCCTAGATACAATTCCTCAGAGTTTAGATACTCAGGATGAAATAGAGATGAAATATGGATGAAAAGTCTCGGTTGGAAAGATGGAAACTGTCTTAATTTGCACAATAAAATAAAAAAAAAAAACCAAATTAATATCATTTCCCAAGAAGGAGTTTTATCAGCAATGATGCTCATTTACTACACATGGGAAGTCCATCTTCCATCACAATAAAATCCAAAGGAAATCTGCAGTTGCAGGATATTGTCCAAAATATAAAAACCAAACCAGGGATAAACTGATCCCTACCAGAGAGACCAAAGTAAGAGGAAGGGCAGAGCACCAGCACTGAGGGCACTTTGCTGTCCTGGTGATTTAATTTCTGCACATAAAGACATGGATAATGTCAGGTCACTGGAGATGAAAATGTATTGGAAGGAACAAAAATTCCCTCCAGGAAGGTGATGTTTCCACTCAGGGAAGCGCTGCAGGCTCCACGTGCTCTCAAAGGAAAGCAAAGGAAGGCAAAATCTGTGCTCAGATTCCTCTTCCAGAACTTTCCTTGAGGGTAGTGGGCACTGACCAGGCTCCCCAGGGCAGTGGGCACGGCCCCAAGGCTGCCAGAGCTCCAGGAGGGTTTGGACAACGCTCTGAGGGGTTGTTGGGGTGTCCTGGGCAGGGCCAGGGTTGGACGGGATGATTCTTGGGGGTCCCTCCAGCTCAGGGTGTTCTGTGATGCCACAAGAATGAGGGAGAGGCCTCTTCCCATCAGCACAGTGTGGACAAGGAGCTGGCATGGAACAGGGAATAAGCCCCAGTGTGGGGGTTCAACAGAGGGTTGGCACAGGGAGCACAACATTCCCTGGAGCACAACATTCCCCGGAGCACAGTCTCCAAGGGAAGTTATTGGGTGGGGTGAGGGGGAGAATAAGGCCAGAAAAAGGGACTTTGTGGGGTAGGAGAGCAGGAACTGGGCAAGAAGATTTTGGCCTCATTTCCTAAGGAAAGGATCATGGAATCCCAGAATGGCTTGGTTTGGGATGGATCTTAAAGCCCATCCAGTGCCACCCCCTGCAATGGGCAGGGACACCTTCCATTATCCCAGGTTGCTCCAAGCCCCATCCAATGAAAAAAAGAGGGAAAAAAGGCAAACCAGATGAACATTTGTGTTGGGGTTTTTGGAGGGTTTGTTTGGTTTTATTTTCAAGTGGGAAAGGTGTGGGGATGCTGAGGAAGCACTCTGGCACTGACCAGGCTCCCCAAGGCTGCCAGAGCTCCAGGAGGGTTTGGACAACGCTCTGAGGGACAGGGGGGATTGTTGGGGTGTCCTGGGCAGGGCCAGGGCTTGGACTGGATGATCCTTGGGGGTCCCTCCCAGCTCAGGATTGTGTCAGTTTGGACAAACCACTACAAGGATGTTCTGTGATTCCACGATAATTCCTTTGAGGGCAGACTTACACCCTGGATTTTCCTCAATAAATGGCATTTTTTGTTCCAGGCAAGTGGGTGTTCCCACACCAAGGCTTTGGTAGTTCCAGCTCCACCTCCTGGAGCTCAGGGATTTCACCTCAGGGTCTGAGAAAACCTGATTTATACAAAGGAATGATCCAAAAAACTGCTTTAGCCTTTGGAGGCGGCTGTGCCTTGATCCTTGTTGAGGTGTGGGAAGGAGCACTGACCACACAAGGCCCAGAAAGTTTACAAACCTTCTCCTAGACTTATCATGGAATCACAGAAAATCCTGAGCTGGGAGGGACCCCCAAGGATCATCCAAATCTGACTCTTGCCCAGGACACCCCAACAATCCCCCCTGGCCCTGATTGTGGCCCTCCAGGACCTGATGGACCCAACAGGAAAGATGGAGAGACTATTTCCAAAAGCCCCAAAGAGGCTCCTCCAGGCCCTTCCTCACTCTCACAGCCCCTCAGTAACTCCTTTAAGAATTAAAGGAATTAATTCTACAAAAGGGAACACTGAGGGACAAAGGGCCCAAAATTCAGGTGATACCAACAATTACTTCATTCATTATTATCTTTTGAAATAACTCTGGAAAGCACTGGAAGAACTGAAAGCCAACACTGAAGGCCAACAGAGCACTGAAATTATTTTGCATCAGATTTCTGGTTTGTTTGCTTTTATCTAATTTGCTTTTGTACCCAATTGTGCTGTGGATCAGCTGCTCCTGAGCTCTGAAACAAACTATTTCTCAAGACCAATTTTGCATTTTTATTGCTATAATAACCAGCTCTCTGTTCCCAGCACTTGTACAGTGGGTTCAAACTGTACTTCAGGTGCCAAAGAAATTATTCTGTGTGCAGAGAGGTCTATCTCAGGTGAAGTTAAGGGGAAGAAGTTCTGCAGACAAGTTGAGAAAAATTGGGGAAAAAACCTCTGTGGTGCAGACTGAGATCCTTAAATTACCTGTAAACAATTCATAGGGAAAGAGAGACCACCCCAAAAGGCAGCTGGACAAAGCCAAGGAAGAATTATCTCCTTGCAGAGATAATCAAGTAGCTCAGGAAGCATTTCAATGATGATGCAGAGAGATGATAAATCCCACCTGAAGCCCTGAGCCATTTTTTTTTCCCTTTGAAACTACACTGGAGTTTTGCAAAGCAAGCAAAATGCTGCCCTAAATTTATCAGGGTTCAGGCTGCCAATCCTACACGGGATAAGAAACAGGAGCAAACTGTTCCCTGTTCGATTTGTTTCCTCTGGAACACAGGGCAGAACCCAGCAAATCACATTTATCTGGGAGGTGGCTGAACACATCTCATGGAAGGAGAATTTCCTTGATGTTTCTAAGGAATTTGAAAAGGTGACTTCTCAGGAAGAGTGAGCAAAGAATTCTAGAAGAGGAAGGACCTCCGTGGAAACTTTTATCAGCTGAAAGTCTGCCTTCAGATGACACGAAGTCATGGAGAGACCAAGCCTAGGGAAAAAAAAGAAAGAATAAATACAGAGGTAGAAATGGAATAAAAATGAAGGAAAGTCAGAAATTGAGGGGGAACATAGAGCAAAATATAATAAGAGAAAGGAGTGTAAGAGGAAAAGGAAAGAACATGGAACATCAGGCAGATGAAGGATGAGCAGATGTGACGAATGAATTGCTGGACAACGACCAGAAACACGTCTGAGAATTGGGAAAAGAGGTAGAAAAAGGAAGGGAAAGAAGCCAAAAATCACAAGACCGCTGTTTTTATCTTCTTAAGATTTGTTTGGGATGGTTCTGCACGAACCTGGTTGGGTTTTTTCGGGACTGGTCCAAAGTCTTGCTGAGAAGCTGCAGCCGAGCGTGAGCAAACCGTGTGTCTCCAGAGGTTCTGCAGGGGTCCATCCCACCCCAGCACGTCCTGCCAGTGGTGTCCCCCCTTTCTCACAGCTCTGCTTCCTATAGATTTTCTCTCTGCTGCGGCAGAGTCACCACAAGAGGCAGGAGAAATCCAATACAGCTCTAACAGAAAGAATCCAACATGTGCAGCAGCTCCGAAACGATCCCTCCTTGTGTTCAGGTTGAAGGGGCTGAAGCCCTGTGTCCTCTTTAGCAGGACAAGGGACATCTCCTGTGACTCTGCAGCTGCAGAAACATCTTTACACACAAAGCAACCCATTATTTCTGTCGATTTTAATTCTGTCCCTCCGTGCCCCTGTTGTTTGTACAATAACAACCCTCTCAGCATTAGTTCGTCTTCATTCCCTGCGAGGATTTTCCTCAGGCTGAGAGGTTGTTTGCCCTCTGGATTTAAACCCTCCCCCCACAAACACTCGACACAGAGCAGGATTTGGGACTTAGCCATCATCAGAATCAGAATCACAGACTGGTGTGGGATGGAAGGGACCTTAAAAATCATCTCATGGGCAGGGACACCTCCCACCAGCCCAGGTTGCTCCGAGCCCCATCCAACCTGGCCTTGGACACTTCCAGGGATGGGGAATCCACAGTTTTTCAGGGAAACCTCTCCCTAAATCCACACTAAACAGATCCACCTTCCCTTTCGACCAGTTTTTAGGCCCTTTGAGGCCTCAGCTCCTTTTTGGTGACGAAACACTGCTTTGAAAGCTGTAACTGGTCCTTCAGATCTCGCAGCTTCAGCTCCTGTGGCTTCATTTCTTTTTTTCCTTTTGTCACAAGTGTTTGTACGAGAAAACTGATGAGAATAAAAACAAAGTAGAGCCTGAAAATCTGGGCAAGACGTGCCAGGGAGCCCTGCCCTCAGAGCTGCAGCCCCAGGGCTGAAGATGTTCCTGTGACAGCGTGTTCCTCGTGTCCCTCACACAATGGTTGTCTCCAAGCATCTGTCCCTGGACAGTTGTGCAATCCAAGGCAAGGAGGGGTCTGCAGGATCCATGTCTTTTCCAAGGAGAACTGGGATCCCTCAGCTTGAAGCCTCTCTGGGCTTCATCACGACCAGTTTTTGTTCAAGGTACAATTATCTCAGCAACAGGTTAAACTGAGCCCGTTATTCTGTGGAAGAACAGGAGCCTGGCCTGTTTCCCCCTGGTTTTTCCCTCTCAGCAGATATAAAAATCTTTCTCCTCTTCCAAGGATTTCTCTGACCCTCTGGAAGAGATTTTGCAAACCAGCTTTTCTTGGGGTGATGGAGTGATTTGGGTTGGAAGGGATCTTGAAGATGATCCAGTGCCACCCCTGCCATGGGCAGGGACACCTTCCACCAGCCCAGGTTGCTCCAAGCCCCGTCCAACCTGGCCTTGGACACTCCCAGGGATCCAGGGGCAGCCACAGCTTCTCTGGGAATTCCATCCCAGGCCCTCCCCACCCTCCCAGGGAAGAATTCCTTCCCAATATCCCATCCAAACCTCCTCTCTTTCAGTTTAAAACCATTGCCCCCTGTCCTGTCCCTCCAGATCTTTAGAAAAAGTCTCTCTAGGCCTGACCTGCAGCTACTGCTGCTTCTCCTCTTAAAAATTTCCCTGGGCTATGGATAATCTCAGGATCATCCCAGGAACTCTTCCCAGCTGGCTCTTCACCAACTGTCCCCATTTTCCAGCAGGGCAAAGGACATTTTCCATCTTCGGGTCCGAAATATCCTTCCACCAGCCCAGGTTGCTCCAAGCCCTGTCCAACCTGGCCTTGGACACTTCCAGGGATCCAGGGGCAGCCACAGATTCTCTGGGAATTCTATCCCAGACCCTCCCCACCCTCCCAGCCAGGAATTCCTTCCCAATATCCCATCTCTCCCTGCCCTCTGTCAGTTTGAAGCCATTCCCTGTGTCCTGTCCCTCCATCCCTTGTCCCCAGTCCCTCTCCAGCTCTCCTGGAGCCCCTTTAGGCCCTGGAAGGGGCTCCAAGGTCTCCCAAAACCTTCTCTTCTCCAGGCTGAACATCCACATGGTGAAACAATCCTACTCCAGATGACAGGTCCTATTTCTGTCCTAGAAAACACAGAAACCCATAAACTCCTGCACGGCTGCAACGAAATAAAGATGATTAAGATCACATGGGCCCAAATTATACTTAATTATTGCTTAATTAGCCTGTTAATTGACTAACCCCTTTTATCCCATGACTGCCACGAAGAACATCACAGTTCTATCAATTTCATGTGGTTTATTTTCGTGATTATGAAGATCCTGTTTCAAAATAAAGACAAATTGAGCTGATTTTTCAGCTGATTTTTCGTGACTTCACGAAAAACTGTCACATGTTCAGAGGCAGATGTGAGTTTGATCCTGCTGAGCTGGTGGTCAGAAGGGTTATTTGCTGTCTATAATGCAAAATAAAGCAGATATTTCTTATCTATGATGAGTATTAATTAGAAGAAATCCATTGATTCAATTTAAAAAATCACATTTTTAAACCTGCTCTTTTTCCACCTCCAAAAAATGTTTTAAAAGACCCATCTGTAATTATTACACATATTACTTATTACACACATAATTATTACCACTGTAAAAAGTTCCCAAGCAGAGTATATAATTATTAATCCTCAAAATTGAGACATTTTGCAAAGACTTCTACATTTTACCAGCTCTGGGATTTTGCAGATTTCTTGGGCTACACCTTTTTTTCCTCTCTGAGGGGAGGAAATTCAAGATATATCTCAAATTTAGGAAGCCTCCTGTAAATGTCACATTAGTTTATAAATCACTGAGTTTTCTTAAAATGATTCCAGATATCAATTTACAGCCTGGAAAATTCTGTTAATAACTGAGGACAGGGGAAACACTTTGTAAAGGTGCGTGGTTAGTACATCAACCTGTGAAAAAATATATTAAAATATATAAAATATATAAAAAATATAAACCACTGTGTTTATGCATGTTCTAAACTGGTAAAGCACCTTGGCTGCAATAGTAAATATATAATAAATTCACTTTTAATGGTGTTTTTAGCCTGGTTTTCTAAGGAAGCCAGACAACTCTCACTGAAGCCTTTTGAAATAGAACTTGAGGGAGGATTCCAAGATATTAAATTCCCCCAGAATTCCGTGGCAATGCCAAGGAGACACTTAAATTAGTGCAAATTACTCCAAGGTGTTATCAGACACCAGAGAAACCACACACAAAATAAAAGATGGCTCAGGGAGAACAATTCCTTCTGTGTTTAGTAGGTCAAATAACCACTTGTTTGTGCCTTTCCACAATTCCCTTTTTTTTTAGGGAGAGCACAAACACTCCCAAATGTCCCTGGACGTGCCTGTCTTTGAAAAGCACATTAAATGGGCTCCACCAGCCACATATCAAAGTTTTTCATTGTTTCTCTGAGAGTGAGAGGGAAATTCAATTATTCCCATTAGGCTCTGGGAGTTGGGGAAATGATGGGATGGCAAAAGATCTTCCCCCCTCCTGCTTTCCATCCTTTTCCTTGGGTTTCCCGAGGCCTCCCGGGCATGGCAGTGGAATGGTCCGGCTTGGATTGGTGAAATCCTGGTTTAAAAAAGTAAAGAAGATAAAATAAATACACTCAGGCATAATTTCAGTGTCTTTTTTGGTGGGATCACCATCAACCTTTCACAGCCAGCCTTTAGTATTCCCTCAGCGTATTCCGTGGGAATTCCTTTCCCTGAGATCCTCACAGCGGTTATTCCAGTTGCCAATTGGAATTTTAAGGATTGCTTTGAGTTGTTGACTCTTTTCTTTGGGAGGTGTTTCTGGCTTGGGATGTTGGTCCCTGACTGGGAGAGAGGGGGATCACCAGGTAATCACTTGGGATTAGCAGATAATCACATGGAATCACCAGGTAATCACATGAGATCACCAGGTAATCCCTTGGGATCACCAGATAATAATCACTTGGGATCACCAGGTAGTCACATGGAATCACCAGGTAATCACTTGGGATCACCAGATGACAATCCCATGGAATCACCAGATAATCCCATGGAATCACGAGACAATCACATGGAATCACCAGAGGATAATCACATGGAATCACCAGATAATCCCATGGAATCACCAGGTAATCTCTTGGGATTATGAGATGATAATCCCATGGAATCACGAGATAATCCCATGGAATCACGAGACAATCACATGGGAATCACCAGATGATAATGGCATGGAATCACCAGGTAATCACTAGGGATCACCAGGTAATCCCATGGAATCACCAGATGATAATGACATGGGAATCACCAGATGATCACATGGGATCACCAGGTAATCACTTGGGATCACGAGATCATCACATGGAATCACCAGTTAATGACATGAGATCACCAGATGATCACATGGAATCAGATAATCCCATGGGATCACCAGGTAATCACATGGAAACATCAAGGGGTATCCTGCAGAAAAAGACCCACTCTGGACTCTTCCCAGAACCCCAGGAAGCTGATCCAGGAATGTTATTGAGGGAATGAAAACCTCTTCATCCAAAAGAGCTTTCCCAAAAATGAAGGGCTGCACCTTTCTTTGCTCCAGGGATGTATTTAGGAAGTGCTCCTTTATCTTTAGATGGTCAACTTCCATCCCCATAAATACCATTCCCAATTCAGCTTCCAGGACTGTTCTCCTTGGATTGTCATGAGCTGGTGATGCTGAAAAGCAGTTTTATAAAATCAAATTTATTATTTTTTTAATTATTTTTTTTTTAAGTGATGTTGCAATTCCCCCCTTGGACAAATGGAACAAAGGAATCTTTCCCAGTGGGAAAGAACTGTGTCACAGTCCAGCCCAGAGTCTCCTTCAGCTGGACTCAAAAAGGAAAAAAATTTGAAGGAAAAATACATAATTTTGCCATTTTTAAGGAGTACAAACAGACAGAACTTAATGTATGCGAAGCATTTTGTAGGAATTCTGTCAAGGCACAAAATCAGGCTGGAGAAAAGATAAAAAAGAATAGAAAAGTCTGATATTTTCCAGATTTTTCGCATTTCAAAGGTTTACAGTTAGCAAACTCACCAGGTTCCCATCGCTTTCACCTGAGTTTTTAGCTATTATGCTGTTCCTCTGGGCTATTAAATAATCAAAAAGTCATTAAAAAAACAGGAATAAAATAGTTTTCTTGATGTTTTTCTCTCTCTCTTTTAATCTGCAAAGCAGATGCAGGGAGTGCCTCAAACAACAACAAAAAAAAAACCAAACCAAAACCATAACTTTGGCAGGTTAGTCCTGGTTAAGGGGCATCTGGTTTGTTATTCCCTGTGGAAAGAGCCATAAGTCAGCCCCAAAAAAAACCAGATTCTTCTAATTAACAACAGACAAACATTTGGCTAAAAATTCGTGAGGGGTTTTTTTTGCTGTTTGTTTGTTTGTTTTGTTTTGTTTTTTTGCGTGGCTTTCTAACCATTTATCTTTTTTTTTTTTTTTTTTGGAAGGGAAAAAAAAAAAAGAAACAAACCCACACGACCCTGTGACTGATGGAGCAAATTATGTCGCAATTACCATAACGAGGCCCTCGTTATTGTTGCAGGAAAATGTTTGTTTTCTACTACGACCCTCCCTCCGATTCAACATGGATTTAAAGATGAATTGAAATCAATTTACTTGGTTATAAATCATAATTTGGGGACAGGCTTTTTTTTTTTCTGAGGGAAGCCAAGTTGGTTTGGACTTTGCAAAGCAGAGAGGGAATGAAATCCTTGCCCAGACTCATCTGAGGAGCTGATTTTGGAGGACAGGCCATGGAGCTGGAAGAGCCTTTCCATGATCCTTCAGGGGAATCTCATTGTTCCAACCTGGCCTGGAGCAATTCCAGGGATGGGGAGCCCACGACTTCTCTGGGAAACCTGTGTCAGTGTGGGCAGCAGGTTGAGGGAGGTGCTTCTTCCATCCACTCTGAGATCCCACCTGGATTTTGTGTCCAGCTTCGGGTTCCTCAGCACAGGAAGGTCGTGGAGCTGTTGGAGCGATCCACAAAATGTGGGCTTCCCATTTGGGAAGGCTGGAGCACCTTTTTCCCTGTGGAAAAAAAAAGACCAAGAGAGCTGGGATTGTTCAGACTGGAGAAGAAAAGGCTCCAAGGTGACCTGATTGTGACCTTCCAGGACCTGATGGACCTGACAGGAAAGATGGAGAGAGACTGGGGACAAGGGATGGAGTACAGGACAAGGGGGAATGGCTTCAAACTGAGAGAGGGCAGGGTGAGATGGGATATTGGGAAGGAATTCCTGTACAAAATCCTTGGCACAGGTTGGCCAGAGAAGCTGTGGCTGCCCCTGGATCCCTGGAAGTGTCCAAGGCCGGGTTGGACGGGGCTTGGAGCAACCTGGGCTGGTGCAAGGTGTCCCTGCCCATGGCAGGGGGTGGCACTGGATGGGCTTTAAGGTCCCTTCCAGCCCAAACCATTCCATGAGTCTCTGTAGGAACAAGATCCCAAAAATCAGTGATTGCCATAGAAAGGGATCACAAAAGGCTGGGAATATGACCAGGATAAGCAGCTGGGAGGGATTTTAGCAGCTCTGACCTGCTTTCCTTACCACTGGACATGGATAAATCACACATTCCCTCCTACCTGACCTCCTACACTTCCTTCAGTTCATCCCCTTCCCACAAGAGGGTGATGATCCTTCCTCTCCAGCAGGACACAGGTGACTGCCAGGGAAAGGTAAGACCAGAAGGAGCACTTAGAAAGCTCCAGAACATACAGCGAGCTCTAAACCACGGCTGGGAAGGTTCCTTCTCACTCCAGTTACGTGGCAAACAAAAAACCTGCTTTATCCCAGCCTTCTGTCACTCCAAGGATGGAGCTGGATCCGTGTGAACATCCCTTCTCACCTGGAGACTTCAGACCTTGTTGTGCTTTCCCTCTTCTCCTGCCTGACCTCCTCTTCCTCCCACAGCAGCACAACCTCCCAGAGTGCCAGGATCAGCAGGAAAAAACCAAGGAATGACTCAGAAAATTGGACAGACAGCCCGGATTCCCAGTGTCTTGTTGGATGTGGAGAGGAAACATTATTCACAATATCAGTAGTTCATTAAAAAAAGAAAAAAAAGAAGCCAAGTCAAGATGTTGCTGGGCTTTTTTATTGCCCAGTTTTTCTGCTTCCAACTACTTAATAATAAAATATTACTTTCATTAGAGATGATTCAGGCTTTGAAGGGGAGAGACACACACAGTTAGTCTGGAGCAGCAAAGCCCAAGTGATTTGTTGGCTCTGGAAGGAGCAGTGGAGTCCTGAGCCCAGCCCAGGCCTCCAGGGCCTGCCTTAATACCCCTAATAAATAATCTCAGCTCAAATTCGGGTCCCAGGAGCTCTCCCTCCACAGCAACCTGACAGTGCCCAGAACAACCTGGCAAGCTCAGCTCTCCCTGTATTTCTCCACTGTTCCCACTGCTCTGGAATCAAATCCTGGGCCTCATGCCCTAAATCCCTGTCCCTCTTCCCTCCTGCCACTTCTGCTCCTGTTCCTTTCTCCCTGGGGCCCTCCAGCCCATCCTCAGGGACCTGCTCAGGTAGGACTGGGGGGACAGGGGAAGTGGGGCCTGACTGGGGGACCTGACTAAGCACATCTGCTCCCAACCCCTTGGCTGGAGATCATGGAGCAATTCTCTTCCCAGGAAGCAGGAATTTGGGGGTTGCTCCATCCCTCTGTCCCAGCAAAGGCTGTGCCCTTCTCAGTAGGATCTGGGCACTTGTGCCATACCCAGCCCTGAGCAACCTGGGCTAGTGGAAGGTGTCCCTGCCCAACAGGGGGTTGGAATGAGAGGATCTTTGGGATTCCTTCCAATCCAAATCATTCTGTGATTTTCAGATACTTGGTAGGAATTCACAGAATCAAACTGTGATTCTCTGATTCTCTAAAGTCCTACCAGGTATCTGAAAACTTCCTCCATTCCCTCCTTTTCCCTCTGCTGAGCAATCACAAAGACCCAAAGGTGTGGGAAGCATTTCAGAGAGGTGAGAGGGAATTGCCAATGGATGCTGACTGAACTGTGAACTGAAAGTCTATTGTTGGGCTGAATGATGGGAGGTGGAGGGCAATGGACTGGTTAAACAATGATTTCACAGAATCCCAGGATCCCTGAGGTTGGAAAAGCCCTCCCAGCCCATGGATCCCCCCTGTGCCTGATGCCCACCTTGTCCCCAGCCCAGAGCACTGAGTGCCACGGCCAGGCCTTCCTGGGACACCTCCAGGGCTGGGCACTCCAAACCT
>NW_020884872.1:579853-648850 GCF_003945725.1 Corapipo altera | reverse complement strand
AGGTTTGGAGTGCCCAGCCCTGGAGGTGTCCCAGGAAGGCCTGGCCGTGGCACTCAGTGCTCTGGGCTGGGGGACAAGGTGGGCATCGGGCACAGGGGGGATCCATGGGCTGGGAGGGCTTTTCCAACCTCGGGGATCCCGGGATTCTGTGAAATCATTGTTTAACCAGTCCATTGCCCTCCACCTCCCATCATTCAGCCCAACAATAGACTTTCAGTTCACAGTTCAATCAGCATCCATTGGCAATTCCCTCTCACCTCTCTGAAATGCTTCCCACACCTTTGGGTCTTTGTGATTGCTCAGCAGAGGGAAAAGGAGGGAATGGAGGAAGTTTTCAGATACCTGGTAGGACTTCAGAGAATCAAAGAATCACAGTTTGATTCTATGAATTCCTACCAAGTATCTGAAAATCACAGAATGATTTGGATTGGAAGGAATCCCAAAGATCCTCTCATTCCAACCCCCTGTTGGGCAGGGACACCTTCCACTAGCCCAGGTTGCTCAGGGCTGGGTATGGCACAAGTGCCCAGATCCTACTGAGAAGGGCACAGCCTTTGCTGGGACAGAGGGATGGAGCAACCCCCAAATTCCTGCTTCCTGGGAAGAGAATTGCTCCATGATCTCCAGCCAAGGGGTTGGGAGCAGATGTGCTCAGTCAGGTCCCCCAGTCAGGCCCCACTTCCCCTGTCCCCCCAGTCCTACATGCGCAGGTCCCTGAGGATGGGCTGGAGGGCCCCAGGGAGAAAGGAACAGGAGCAGAAGTGGCAGGAGGGAAGAGGGACAGGGATTTAGGGCGTGAGGAGGAATTTCCTCCTGGAAAGGTGGTCAGGCCTTGGCAGGGGCTGCCCAGGGAGGTTTGGAGTGCCCAGCCCTGGAGGTGTCCCAGGAAGGCCTGGCCGTGGCACTCAGTGCTCTGGGCTGAGGGACAAGGTGGGGAGGGGGTACAGGGGGGATCCATGGGCTGGGAGGGCTTTTCCAACCTCAGGGATCCTGGGATTCAGCAGTGAGATACATTTCTATGCCTATACACACTCCAAGACAATGGTTTTGGTCCATGAGGAACAAGGAAACCCATCATATCCCTGATTTCCAAGCTGAAGTTCCATAACAAAACCCCATTTCAGCCTGTCCAGAACCCAGGGAGGTGTGGGGAGATGGACAGGGGGGAACCAAAACCAACCAAGTTATTCTTGCAGATTTGATGAAAGGTTCAGGGGCCAAAGAGTTTTGCATGAAACCCAGGAATTTTTTCCTTCCCTGCTCAAGCTCCAAACCAGCCAAATGCTGTGTGGTTTGTGCTCCTGCTGTGAGCAGCTTCAATGGTTGTAGTAATTAGACTATCCCAGCTATACATTAGTTAATAAAGAACATAAATAACCATAAAAATGCCCTGCTTTGCTGCCAGGACTTGCCCAATCCAAGCAAATTCAACAGTGTTTGGCACAATGGAGCATTCTAAGAATTTGTACATAATCTGCTTGCTTTTTTTTTTTTTGCCTTTTTTTTTTTGTAAACCTTTCAGAAAGGAGCTATTTCCATGGTAAGCATGTTTTTCTTCAAGAGATTATACTCCTTCCAAGGCAATTAACTACATTCCAATGAAAACAGGCAGAATTTTAAATAAATGATACCAGGCTGTTGGTAAAGAAAGAGAGAGGGAGAATGAGAGCACAATTGAAACTCTGAAATTGTGGTCACTTAAATAAAAACCCTTCTGTGCACAGCTGAAAACAGTTTCTCTCCTAAAATACTGACATTTTACCACAGGAGAAAGAACAAGAGCATTAATCTTCCAGGGGTTTTCACTTGGGTTTGGTTGCCAGAGTGGCTTTGTTGCTGCCTCACGTTATGAATGTTCTAATAAAGACATTAATTACACAATTCAGTGACAGAACAATCAGAAGGGGAAAAAAAAAAACAAAGCAAGAGAAGTTTTCTATGCAATCAGAGCTCAGTAAAATGCAGAGAATTTGGGGGCAGCAGCGTTTCTGTGCTGAAGGGTTCACTGAGCTTCCCAACACCTCAGTGCCACCCAAAAAATGACTTTCTACCCTAAAAATGAGGGGCTGAGACAAGGTGTTTGTTTGGCCATGACCAAGGAACTGTGACACAAGGGGGGGGTGACCAGAACAGGTCAAAAGCAACTGAGATATTGGGAAGGAATCCTTCCCTGTGAGGGTGGGGAGGGGCTGGGATAGAATTCACGGAGAAGCCGTGGCTGCTCCATCCCTGGAAGTGTCCAAGGCCAGCTTGGATGAGGTCCTGAGCAACCTGGGCTGGTGGAGGGTGTCCCTGCCCATGGCAGGGGGTGGAATGAGATGAGCTTTTAAGGTCCCTTCCAACCCAACCCATTCCATGATTCCATGAACTCGTAGCCCGGTAGGTCTGGTTTGCTTGGACAGCTGCTGGTCACCCCAGCAGAGCTACTCCTGGTGGCCCCTCCGTGGGAAAAGCAGCTGCCTCAGGAGGGAAATTCCTCAGGGAGAAGGTTCCAGAGCAACTCGAGCCACCACCAGGAGGAAAACCCTGCAGTGCCCATCCTGCCCCTGGCACTGTGGAGGGAGAGGCCTCTCCATCCGACAGGGCTGTTGGAACAAAAAGGAGGATCCTTCCAGCTGGATTCCCTCCCTCTGCACCCCAGACCCCTCAGTTTGGGGTCAGGCTGAGCTGGGAACACCAAGAGCTCAGCTCTTACTCCATCAGTGCCTTCACAGCTCAACAAACCCCTCCCAACCCTCCGGCACCTTCCGAAGGAGCAGCATCCACACAAAGCCAGGGCTTCCAGAGCCTCTGGAAAAGGAGAGCTCCGTGTCTGTCACGTGGAGAAAACCACAAGGGATGAAAAAACCAGGTTTGGGTGTCGACGACCAGCTGTGTGTGGGCACAACTTCCAGGAGGTGTTTTTGGAACTCCAAATCCCACCCTGGGCCTTCCCTTCCATGGAGGCCTCTCCGCCCACTCAGGAAAGCAGGGCCGGCTCTCCTGTCCCTCCTCGCTTGTCACACAGATAAATCCCAAGCCATATTCCCATGGCAGAGGGACCACCTCCACAGAAGTTATAGAAAGCTCTCCAAGTCCCCCTCAGGCCAAAGCCTGGCCTGGTGTGTCCAACATCCATCCCGTGAGGAGCCCCCGCTGGAAAAGGGGGAAACTCCTGTTGTTGTTGTTGTTATTTCTGTTCCCTCATGCCACGGGCCAGGGCCCCTTAATTTTAGGCCCTGCCCAAACAAATGACTCCACAGTCCTTCCCCGGGGTGCTCCCCAAATAGGAGTGTCTGAAAATCCCTCATTTGTCTGCGCCTCCCACTTCCTCCGCCAACATCCACTTCCAGCAGGATTTATGAATGTGAGAAAACAGCTGAACTTGGGCTTCTGGGAGGTTCCAAAGCAGCTTTCCCTGGGTTCATACATCATCCAGTGGTGGGGTTGGTTGCTCCTCTGGAGCCCATGTGGCTCCTGGTTCTAATCTCAGCTGTGGTGACGACCCAGCTCAGCTACTGCCTGGGAAACTTTTGCTAATTGCCACAGTCTGGTCAAGTGTGTGACAGAGGGACAGATGGCAGGGCCAAGTCTCAATTATGTGCACAAATAAACTGCAAAACCCCGGGAGAAACCAGAGCTTTTGGGACTTCTTCACTCCCAGACCGTAGGTGTCACATCTGCCTGCCAGCAAAGGGAAGGCACAGCCAAGATCAGCGAACATTCCTATCCCTGGAAGTGTCCAAGACCAAGTTGGAGCAACCTGGGATGGTGGAGGGTGTCCCTGCCCGTGGCAGGGGGTGGCACTGGTTGATCCTTAAAATCCCCTCCAATCCAAACCATTCTGTGATTCCATAAAAGACAAATAAAAAGCTCTTCCAGCCTAAAACTATTTTGGGGAATTTAAGATGCCCTTCCCTCTCTTGCAGCCCAAGATGCAGCCAGGAGCTCCAGGCCTCAAAGAACAGCTCTCTGGGACTGGGAACTCCTCAAAGAAGAGCTCCCAGATCCACCTTTGGACGTGCAAACTGCACTTGAGCAGCTTTGCATCCCAGGAACTTCCACCAGGCAACTGTGCTCCTCTCCCTTGGCCACATTGGAAGTTTAAAACGAGTCTCTCCCAGAGCCAATTTTAATTCATTACCACCCCAGCAATTAGCTGAACAGCCTCCCTGGGTTTCTGCATTATCCTCTTGTTTTCTGAGTCAAATTTAATAATGTTTCCAGGAGTTCCACAAAGCTACAGTTGCTTTTGTCTTTGATGCCCACCAGGAGCAAGTCTGGGCTACCAGGGCTCCCAGCAGTTGAATTCCACCTTTTATTTTGGTCTCCCTGCCTTCCTGGGGAGCTGCTACAAAGCAAGGTTAAGTTTTCCCTGGCAAATTCCACAGCTGGGTGAAGTGGTTTGAACCTCCTTTCACATCTTGGGCTGTAAATTTAAAGTCCAGCTCAACATCCACTGTTAATTTATCTTGGAAAGTTTCATGTGGAGAGAGAACCTAAATTTTCTCAGCTCCTCAGCTCTGACAGGCCCCTTTTTTTTCCCCCCTCTCCTAAGTCTCATGTCAAGAATTTGAGCCAAATATGGAGATATCTTATCCTACATCTGCATATAAATAAAAACTCTGCCACAAATCATATTTTCAAGATTTTTTTTCTTCAAGCAACTTTTTTTTTTTCCCGAGGAGCACATTCTATGGCACTATTTGAACCACAGAAGGAGGAAAAAACTAATGACAACATCAGAGAGACCCTTTGCTGAGAACCTATTTACAAAGGATGCCCACGAAGTCCTGTTTCCCAGGAAAAAAAAAGTAGAAACCAATGCTCACAGTTAATAACTCTCCCCCTTCTGTCAGTCCTGCTTTTTCCATGACAGATTTGACTGCCTGTGTGGGTTTTGACTTTTCTTATGCACAGTGACTGTAGATCCTCCAATTTGCAACTACAGAGTACCTCAACCCTTATTTCTTGTCCAATCTCAATCCTTATTTCTGTTCCATCCCAAATCTTATTTCTTGTTCCATCCCAACCTTTCTTTCTTCTCCCATCTCAACTCTTATTTTTTGTTGCACCTCAACCCTTATTTCTTCCCCCTCTCAATCCTTACTTCCTGTCCCATCTCAACCCTTCGTTCTTGTTCCATCCCAACCCTTATTTCTTGTCCCATCCCAAACCTTCTTTCTTTTTCCATCCCAACTCTTATTTCTTCCCACTCTCAACCCATATTTCCGGTCCCACCTCAACCCCTATTTCTCGCTCCACCTCAACCCTCATTTCTTGTCCCACCTCAACCCTTATTTCTTGTTCCATCCCAACCTTTATTTCTTGCCGCATCCCAACCCTTATTTCCTGTCCCATCTCAACCCTTATTTTTTGTCTCACCTCAATCCTTATTTCTTTTTCCATCCCAACCCTTATTTCCTATCCCATCTCAACCCTTATTTCTCCCCCATCTCAACCCTTATTTCTTGTCCCACCTCAACTCTTATTTCTTGTCCCACCTCAACCCCTATTTCTTGTCCCATCTCAACCCTTATTTTTTGTCCCATCTCAACCCTTATTTCATGTCCCATCTCAACCTATATTTCTTCCCCATCTCAACCCATATTTCTTTTTCCATCCCAACCTTTATTTCTTGTTCAATCTCAACCCTTATTTCTTCTTCCATCCCAACCCCTGTTTCTTGTTCCATCCCAACCCTTATTTCTTTGCATCTTCCTGGGCCTCACCTATTTTTTTTCCTCCTGTTTCACTGTGAAAGGAACTTCCTACAGAGCCAAGATTTTGCCTGAAGGTCACCAGTGAGCCCTTGCCATAAACAGCTGGGTATCACATGGTAAATCCTCCTCTGCATCTCCTGAGGCCTCTGGAAGCTCTGCCAGCTCACGTAGCAATGGGAGGCATCTTCACGTGGGCGGAGTGGGGATGGTCACACTGGGATTTTGTGCCAGGAGTGGCCAAGGTTGCCTCCTGTTCATCTCTCCACTTTTTTTTTTTTTCCCAAGAATTGTAGGATTTCAGCAGAGAGAGAATGTGAGACTGGGGGCTTGATGCTGCCTTTGTGCCTTCTGGTACCTTCTGGTTACCCTGGGATGCCACAACTACCACAAATCACGACACCTTCTCCCAGACTTTCTCAGCTGCTTCTACAGCCCTTCCATCCCTAAATACAGTTTGACTCCCCCATCCCTAAAGTATTTCCTCTCCTTTAGTTCCTTGGGCTAAGGATCCTTATTATTATCCAGTATCTTCCTGTGAATAAAGATCCTTATTATCCAGTATCTTCCTGTGCATAAAGATCTGTCTCATTATCCAGTATCTTCCTGTAGCTGAAGCTCCAAAAAGCTGGATTTGGACCTTTCTCAAACACAGCACTAAGGTTTTGTTTTCCTTTTTCAAGGACAACTGCTTCAGATCATACCTGTGGAGGTGTTCTGGGTGCTCCAGGATGGCTTCATGGCCAGGTGGACCAAGGACTGACCTCTGGGTGAAAGTCACTCTGTCCCTGCCCATGAAGACAAATCCTCTGCCAGGTTTGCTGATGCTCCCAAATACAAACCTGGAAAATCAAAAAAAAAAAACCCAAAGGAAAAATCAAGGAGCTGCATCAGAGACCAGAGGGGGTGTGGAGTCTCCTCCCTGGGGATATTCCAGACCCCTCTGGACACAATCCTGTGCTATGTGCTCTGGGATAACCCTGCTGGAGCAGGGAGGTGGGACCAGATGGGACACTGTGGGCTCTTCCAACCCACCCATCCTGTGGTCTTTAAAGGTCCTTGTACAGAAGAACAAGAAGAACCTTTAAAGGTCCTGAAGGAGAGCTGGGAATTAGCTGGAATATGGCTGGAAGGACAGGGGAGAGAGACATCATGGAAACCTCCAGGAGAGATTCTGACTGTGCCAAGGGAAGAACGAGGCCCTGAGACAAAAGGAAAAGAGTTTCAGGGAGGAATGGTGATGCTGTGGGAGAAGGAGAGCAGATGCCCCACTGTGGGGGCCCTTCCAGCCTCATCCATCCCGGGATTCTGCCGAACAGCGTTTTGCCTTCACAATATCCATCAACTCCTGTGTAAAATCCCCCAGGTCAGGATTAGTTTGCCCCAGATTCAGCCTTTGCCCAGTGCAGCCCCCAAGCCCTGAGCCAGGATTCCTTTGTAGGGCTTTGCAGGCTGTGAGTCATCCCAGCCCCAAGGAGGTGCCTAAATTAGGGCAAGGGAGAGCTCAGGGGAGCAGCTCTGACATCCACCCCAGACTTTCAAGTCCAGTAACACAACTCCCACCCCCAGACACTTCTCAGCTGACCCAGTTTATCAACAACTGGCATCTCCCTCAGCGAAAAGGAGACTCTTTCATCTGTGCTTTTTATTTTGGGGTTTTTACTGCAAACCCCGGGCTTGGAGCGCAGAGATTTGGGAAAAAACTCACCCTCCAGAAAGCACCAAGGGCTCCCCAAGGATGGAAATATCCTCCCAGCACGGCTGACTGCCAGTCCAAGAGCTCACCCAGAGCTTTGGCACCTGATGTCATGGAATCATGGAATATCCCGAGTTGGAAGGGACCCTCAAAGATCATCCAAGTCCAACTCCTGGCCCTGCCCCAACAATCCCACCCTGTCCCTGAGAGCGCTGTCCAAATGCTCCCTGAGCTCTGGATCAGGATCTGGAATTTTTCTGGGATCCTGAGGAGGGAATTTGGGGCTGGTCCTGACCTGGAAGATGCTCCAGCCCTTTCAGCACCAGCCACATTCCTTCCCTCACACCAGGGGGTGAATCCCTTGTTGGAGAATCCCAGCAAATGCCTCACAAATCCTGTAGTTCCCAAACTCCTGCAGGGTTTGTGCTGCACAACAGCAGGAGAATTCCAGCTGGAATAGCTGGAAAAATCAGCAGAGAGAGGAGTGAAGGGGGAGCCAGTCCAATCCAACTCACATAGCATGGAATCAGGGAATGGTTTGGGTTGGGAGGGACCTTAGACCCCATCCAGTGCCACCCCCTACCATGGGCAGGGACACCTTCCACTATCCCAGGTTGCTCCAAGCCCATCCAACCCAGACACCAAGACATCCAACCCCACCCAGGGATGGGGAATTCACTCCCAAATCAAATATATACTTAATCAAGCCCCTTATAGGACTCTGAAGTGTATATTTTGCAGCAATTTAGCCCGAATTACCCTCTATTTAGTTCCTATTATTGTTCAACAACTCCCAAGACATGCATGGAGCTTTATAAACACATCAAGCTGATAAAACCAAGCCCATAAAAGCTTGGAGCCTAAACAAACCAGAGCAGCAAATGAAGACAGACTATTGTGTGGGGGCTGAGGAAATGGTTACAACCAGGAAGGATAATTTGGTATGGACTTCATAGTTAACAAAAAAAAATAAAAAAAATTTAAAAAGGCACATTTTTCAGTTGATATTTCTGGCCCTGGCATTTTCTGTTGAAAAGCTTCTTCCTGACCTGCCTGGTTTTATTTGCATTGAAACATTTGCCTCATCAGAGAGTCTCCCCAGGGACTGCAGGGTTGTCATAAACTCCCCGCCAGTCTATTTTTAAGCAGAATATCCATGTGTTTGAGCATTCAGACTCTACCCTTGCCAGAAGTCAGGGAATGCTGCCCACAGGCCTCTCCCAGGTTGTCTCCCAAGGCACCTTAGGTGGTGGCCTTCCCTCAAGGACCCTGCTCTTGTTTTCCCATCAACCTGGTTGAGGAGGAAAGGGGATGGGAAGAGAGAGGTTCAGATGAGAGATTTGGGAAAATTTTTTACTCTCAAAGAGTGGTCAGGCCTTGGGATAAGTGTCCCAGGGAGGTGGTGGAGTCCCTGTGTCTGGGAGTGTCCCAGAGGTGTCTGGATGTGGCCCTTGGGGACATGGATTAGGGGTGATCCTGGTGGTGTTGGATGAGGGCACTGGATGATCCTGAAGGTCTCTTCCAACCCTGGTTATTCTGGGATTCAGAGAACTGACAGTCCAAGTTCTGTTCCAGAAAGACACAAACCAACAGAGAGAAAGAAGAGATCAGAAATACAAAGCTGCATCTAATTTATTTTGTATGACCTGGTCAGCCTGGTTTGGGTTGGGAGGGACCTTAAAGCTCATCCAGTGCCAGCCCCTGCTACGGGCAGGGACACCTCCCACTATCCCAGCTTGCTCCAACCTGGCCTTGGACACTTCCAGGGATGGTGAGTCCTCAACCTCTCTGGGCAGATATTTCATGGAATCATCTTTTTGTCCATGTTTTGGAAGTCCTAAAACTCCCCAAGCACCCCGGCTTGTCCAGGCCTGGGGCACCTGTTCATTCTCAGGGCAGATCCCTGAGGTTTGAAGGTTTGTTTTAGGCCAAAAACACCCTTTTGAAATGAAAGCAACATCCTCCAAGGTTCCTGGAGCTTTTCCTGCTGTTCTTTCCTCTCCCTCAGTGCCCCAGTAAAGCCCCTCACTGTGGGTTTGGCTTTAAGCCTAAGCTTAAAGTCCCATGCTGGGTAAGCCCTTCCTTGCACAGGGAACCCTTTCCTGAGCCAGGCCCAGGGCACAGCTTGGAATTCCAGCTGCCTGGAACCAGCAGAGGCTCTCGGGAGATCAGCCTGGGCTCAAATTCCGGCCACCCCCTCTGCTCCTGGAGCTTGGGCTCCTTCCAAAGGCTGCTCTTCCCTGGGATGGGCCCGAGCAGGGGCAGGGATGGGAGTTTTCCTTGGCTGCTCCTGCCTTCAGTCCCTGGGTGTTGGGAATGAAACTGCATTCCCTAAATCCTGTGGGATAGATCCTGTTTCTTCAGCAACTTCCCTGGAAATGTCCCCCAGGTGTCTGGATGTGGCCCTTGGGGACATGGGTTAGGGCTGATCCTGGTGGTGCTGGGGAATGGTGGGACTGGAGGATCCTGGAGGGCTCTTCCAACCTTGGAGATCCTGGGATTCTGTTGAGGGAGCCAGGATAGCCAGGGATCAGCAAAGCTGGAATGTCCCCAGCACTGAGGGTCAGCCCTGGCCTTCCCACATTTGACAAGATCAGTCTTTGCAGTAACAGATGGGAATGATTTTAATTAATTTTAATCACTACTATAAAATATCTTAGCCTACATCTGTAATTCTATCTGGTCATATGATCTTTTCCTACTAAATAAGGTTAAAAATATGTTTATTGGCACCTTACTAGCAGGGAATTTCTTCTGACAGTTGGACCCATCTCCTGATCTTCAAACCCCTGTTTAACACCCTCAATTCTCTGCTGACACACAGAGCTACTCATCCCTCCTTAATTACTGCTCTTATCACAATCCATCTGGAACAGTAATTACACATTATTCCCTATATCACCTCGGGCTAAATCCTGACTATAGGTTTACCAAGACAGGATTAACTAATCCCACCCCACTTAGACATCTGGTCCCGGAGCCATTTGGGTTGGGAGAGACCTCTAAGGTCACTGAGTGCCACCCTCACACACAGCACAGGAGGGTGACAACTCCTTCTGCTTTCCCTATCCACCTCTCCCTGGAATTTGTGTCCAGTCCCTGGGCTTGCAGCAGCAGGAGTGTCTGTGCTGGGAGGTTTAACATCCAGTTGGAATTGGGAATCTCTGAGCATCAGCCAAACCCCAGCACAGCCTGCTCTGTCCCTCTGCTCCAGCTGTCCTGTGGATTCTCCTCACGACAGTCCTGGAATCCTGGAATTAGAGAATTAGAGAGACAGGGAATGGTTTGGGTTGGGAGGGATCTTAAAGATCATCCAGTTCCCACCCCCTGCCATGGGCAGGGACACCTTCCACCAGCCCAGGTTGCTCAGGGCCACATCCAACCTGTCCTTGAACACTTCCAAGGAAGGAGCATCCACAACTTCTCTTGGCAGAAGACAATTAGTCAAAACCTAGAACTGTTTGCCCATTTGGAAAGCACAGGGATGAAGCTCCCACTGTAATTCCCACCAACCTGCCTCTGGAGAGCCTTCAGGGGAAGCCTTCACCAGGGCAGGAGCTTTTCCTCTGGCTCCAGATGGGTGGATTTGGTCTCCAGGACTCCCCAGTGGCACAAAGGAAGGCAGAGTGGAGCTGAGGGAATCAGCTGGAGAGGAGGGAATCAGCTGGAGAGCAGCGTCAGGCCCGAAGCCACCTTGGAATGCTGAGAAGGAAGCAGAACAATGAAGTTCTACCCAGGCCATGGGGACCATCCTGCTCCAGGGGCTCCCCTGGCCCAGCAAATGGGGTCACTGTGGGACTGGAACCCACATCCCACCCCACACCCAGGGTGGGTGACACATGGCCCATTTCATCCTCCTTCTTTGGAGCTTTTCAGCTCTTCCCATCCCAACCTTCCCCACTTTTTGTTCCCAGATTGAAGGGGCCAAGAGGTTGTGGGGCACAGGCTCGTTAACCATTTTAATGGCTCATTAACCATTTTAATCACCTTCATCAAGCTCAGCTCTGAGAACCAACCAGTGAACCCCCATCCTGAAGCAATCAAGGAGCCTTCCCAACAGGACACATGGGAATGTTTCCATAGATCCAGCCCCTGGGTAAGGAAGGCCAGGCAATGTTTTGCAAGACAGGCTGCACTCAGCACAGAGCTCCTTCAGGTCCAAACTCCTCCCTGTGCTGCCACAGGATCCAAAACATAGATGGATCTGCAGGAACTCATTCCACCTGCCTCGGAGGGACTCAGGGACACACGGAGAGCTTGGAAGGGCTGCCAGTTGTGGAACATAAAGAATTCCAAAACTGTGTGTGACTCACCAGGCCCAACCCATCCCCCCAAGGTTACTTTTACTTAATATTCGCAGAAGGCACATTGTTATTCCTTCTGCAGAAAAAGTCATGAATAACTTACCATTCATTACCATTTCTTTTTTTTTTTTTTTTTTTACGATTGGCTTCATCTAAAAGGATGAGAAAGCATTGAAATTGTTCGTTTCCCAACCTCTTCAAATCTTTTTAGCTCATCATTGTTGAGCACAGAAGTGTTTTTCAGCGCTTTTTAGTTAACAAAAGACAATATTTGGGGGTTTTTGTTTGAAGAGCTACATTTGTTTTGCAAGGGATATTCACCTCTGCTCCTAAAAATGTAACCCAGAGAAAAAAAAGAAGGCAAAAGCCAAACTAGGTGAATATTTGGACAACTTTCTCAGGGACATGGTGGGATTTTTGGGGTGTTCTGTGCAGGGCCAGGAGTTGGAAAAGATGATCTTTGGGGGCCCCTTCCAGCTCAAGATATTCCATGATTCTATGATTTCCATTTATCCATATCAGAAGTCACACTTCAGGCTGCCAGAAAAACATGGGCTGCTGGGATCTGCCTGGCAGGAGCTGGCAAATCCTCCAGCATTCCAGATGGGATCGTTTCAAATGTCCCAAACCCCAGTGGTTTCCTCTACTCACCACAGGAAGAAGTGATCCCTCCATTCCAGGGATGAGGGGGGAATCTTCCAGCTGCTGGTTTTCTGCTTGTGAATCCCATGGGAACCCGCTGGGAATGACACCTGCAGGATTGTCAGCAGTTACCATGGAAACAGGGATTTTCATGGAATTGGTCCACCTGAGGGAGGCAGAACATTTTATTTTGGTGTCAAGACAAGTGCTGGAGCTGGGATGGGATTAGGCCACGGTCTCACCATCCCACCATCCCTGTCAGCCAAAGGGGACCCCAAAAAGGGGTCTTGCCCTCAGTCCAAGCTGCTCCTTCCTCCTGTTATCCTCCGTGTCCAAGATGCCGTGAGGAATGAAACTGGGATCTGAGCTGGGTTAAAACACAACTTCCCTTTCTGAGAACCTGGACCAGTTCCCAGTGCAGTTCCCTCACCTGGAAAACAACTGTCCTAATGCATCCCAGAGAGGGTGGTGTGGGAATTGAAGGAAGCACTGGAGCAGGGAAAGATGTTTCACCCCCTGCTTTGTGCCAGGAGAAAATGGTCAGGAAAGTACAGCCCTGGGGTCACATTTATCCTGCTCCCAGCCTGAGTTTGCCTCTCTTGACAGGGTCCTCCCTGCTTCCACGTGTTTTTTGTTTCTGGAGGTACCTAAAACTCTCAAATCTCCATCATCCCAGCTTTTTATTAATGAGGCAAATCACCTGGTGCTCATAATAACCCAGCCCAGGCTTGACGCCCCCGGGATGTTCTCCAGAGGTCCTGCACAGAAGGGAAGGGATGACCTTGGTTTGTCCTTGGCACCCCAGCACCTGTTTGGTGCAGCAGCTTCACGTGGTCCAGCACAGGCCCATGTTCACAGCCCTGCCCAAAGAGGAGCCCAGAAAATACCCCTGCACACCCACACCCACGTGGTTGGCACTGCCAGCTCCTCAGAGGAGTCTCAGGATGGTTTGGGTTGACCTTTAAAGATCATCTGTTCCAACTCCCCTGCAATGAGCAGGGACAGCTTTGGCCTTAATCCAGTTGTCCAGGATCCTGGTGGACACTGGGCAGCCAAAGGGGCAGGAGAGACCCTGTGCCAAAGAAAGGGCCTGGCTGGAGATCTCCCTCTTCGAGGGCATCTCTCCTCTGGGAGAGGGATCCTGGTGCAGCCACCCCAACACCAGCAGTGCCAGGAGGAGATATCATGGAATGTTTTGGGGTGGAAGGGACCTCAAAGCTCATCCAGGGACACCTTCCACTAGCCCAGGTTGCTCCAGGTCCAGCCTGGCCTTGGACACTTCCAGGGATGGGGAGTCCACAACCTCCCTGGCACCCAACGTCTGGGTCTGGCTGAGCTGAGCAGCCCTGCAGCCCTTGGAGAGCCTGAGGAGGAGAGGGACTTTCAGCTCCTCCTTGAGGTGGAGGAAAGGCCTGGAAAGTTTGGAGTTGATCACCAAACACAAGCCCATGCATGGAGTGAGTGGCTGGCCTTGATCTCTCTGCTCCAAACCTTCTCCCTCAGCATTGCCCGGAGGGAATTTTTCCCTCCTCAGCTCCTGCTGACCTTTGTCAGCCCTGCACTGACACAACTCCTCCATCAGTGTCAGACTCCACCTGTGGTCCCTGAGCAAGTCAAATTTAGCGACACACCATCAACATGTGCCCCAAAATCATAGAATGGTTTGGGTTGGGAGGGACCTTAAAGTCCATCCAGTGCCACCCCCTGCCACGGGCAGGGACACCTTCCACTAGCCCAGGTTGCTCCAACCTGGCCTTGGACACTTCCAGGGATGGGGAATGCTTGGAAATTATTTTCCGGTGGTTTTAATTTGTCTCCAACCATCACTAAAACCTGGAAGCCATGTGCAATATTATCACTATAAATATGGGGTAAATCTACTTTACAACTGTAAGAGCCGTGTAACTTTTAAGTTTATACATTGATATGTATTACATACACATTTATTCTCACATATAAACCCCTCTTTTTTCCTTCATTTTTACACCATGGGCCATATTTCTAAAAAAGCCAAACCCAATCATCCCCCCAGGGCATAGTGAGCTCTCAGCAAAATTCAGAAGTTCAGTGTCATATCAGAGGCTACTCAGTTATGAATTTATATTTTATTATATATATTATATTATTATATTTATTTATATTATTAATTTATTTATATTATTTTTTAAAAAATTAACTCCATGGGGGGATGCCCAGCACCAGTTTGCTCCATGGAGACATTCCTGTTTAGCTCCCATGAAGGAAAAGTTAGACCATGACACTTGAACTATCAAATGAAGCCATTCATTACCAACCCTTTCCCAATGACTGGAACAGCATTTTCCAAAGAATGAGAGGAAGGAAGGAAGAGGAATAGCCAGGGATTTCCTTTCAGGTGGCAAAGGGCAGAGGTGAGGGACTCTGCGCACACGTGTGGAGATCTGTGCACACATGGCCAGTTTGGAAACCTCGTTATTCACTAGTTAAACCTTGTTATTCACTGGTTAAATCTTGTTATTCACTGGTTAAACCTCATTGTTCACTGGTTAAACCTCATTGTTCACTGGTTAAACCCTGTTAGTCACTGGTTAAATCTCATTATTCACTGGTTACACCTCATTGTTCACTGGTTAAACCTCGTTGTTCACTGGTTAAACTTCGTTGTTCACTGGTTAAACCCTGCTGTTCACTGGTTAAACCTCGTTCACTGGCTAAACCCTGTTAGTCACTGGTTAAATCTCATTGTTCACTGGTTAAATCTTGTTGTTCACTGGTTAAATCTCGTTGTTCACTGGCTAAACCTCCTTGTTCACTGGCTAAACCTCCTTGTTCACTGGCTAAACCTCCTTGTTCACTGGCTAAACCTCATTGTTCACTGGCTAAACCCTGTTAGTCACTGGTTAAATCTCATTATTCACTGGTTAAACCTTGTTGTTCACTGGTTAAATCTTGTTATTCACTGGTTAAACCTTGTTATTCACTGGTTAAACCTTGTTATTTACTGGTTGAATCCTGTTAGTCACTGGTTAAACTCCAGTATTCACTGGTTAAATCTCATTATTTACTGGCTAAATCTCATTATTTACTGGTTAAACCACATTGCTCACTGGTTACCCCTCGTTATTCACTGGTTACCCCTCACTGTTCACTGATTTTCAGACCTCCTGAGCACTCTCTCCACAGCCTGGAACTCCCTGATATTCCCTGCCTGGAGTGTGTGGGTTCTGAAGGCCAAGCACAGGCAGTGCCAGGAGCAGTGGATTCACCATATCTTTTTGAAATAACACAGGCAATTCTGTGGGGTCTGCACAGGCAATTCCCAACAAAGAAGGGCTGTTATTTCCCATTATTCTCAGTTTACCTCGAGAAATGGGACAAAACTCCTGCAAAAGCAGCTCTGGTTGTATTCCATGGGCAAGGATTGTTTTAGGTGCAGCTCCTGTGAAGGCACAGCCCGTTGCTTTTCACATCTTTAATGCCCTCTACTCCAGATAAATCGTATTTATGGTGAGCAGAGGCTTCATCTGAGAGTTTGTGTGCAACAAACCCAGAATTAGAAACCAAATTAGTTTTACAAATCATGTTATTGAGCAGTTCAGCACCTCCACACCCATCCAGCTCTCTGCACCTGCACTTAGGGGGTGTTGAATAGGGCAAAGCTTTGAATTTTGGGGAGTCTGATGGGCTCAAACAGCTCTTGGACTGTGCAGCAGAGTGTGTGAGATTAAACAAGACTGGGCTGTAAATTTTCATTAGATGGAAGGGAAAAAAATCAGGATTTAGCCACATTAAGGATACACCAGGCCTGTAAATAACAAGCCAAGCACAACAACCAGGCTCCTGGCAGGACGTGCCCTCAGGACACAGGGGTAGAGGCTCCTGAGACTGGAGGAAGGAACAGAAAAATCAAAATAGGGAAGGGAAATGCTCTCAGTCCCCAGGGGTGCAAAAACCAGGGAAGCAAACAAATTGGAATAACCTTGAGGCATCCAGACCTCCCTGATCTTTCTCAGCTGCCCACGTTCCACTCTCAGAGCCACAAATAAAGCAAAGGAGGCTCTGAAGCACTTCAACAAACAGGACGGTTTCCAGGTATCCTGTCGGCAGGAGCAGCTTCCAGGGTTTATCGTGGAGATAGAAGGGGAAAAACAAGGTTCAGGCTTAATCTCATTGGCCAAAGAGATCAAAAACTAACCCAATCTGCTCAAATTCTCTAAGTGGACCGATTTGCTCTGCCTTGGAAGTTTTGAGCTCTCTTCTGAGGGAGAGCTGCATTACCTTCCCAGTCAGCCAAAACACTCTTATCTGGGATAACAGGACACTGATACAGAGGAGAAATAAATGGGATGATTGGTAAATTTTTGACCCAGTGATTTTTAACAGGAGTTTTGTCCTCTTCTAACTCAAAATGATGTCCATGGGGTTTATTTGCTCAGAACCACTGGGGAAAAAAAAGCTTTTGACTGGTTTGAGAATAAGTCCCTGAGGGATAAACAGTCCTCATGTACCCACAAAGACTTCCAATCCAGACCCATGTTCACCTTAAGAAGTGAACAGGAGTGGAGGGAAATCCATCCAAGAGGGAAACAGGAAGGAAACAAACACTTGGAGAGGACCTCGTGGGTCACCCGGTCCCACCTCCCTGCTCCCTATTCCTTTCCAGCCACTTCTCCTGCCCTCAGCAATCCAGAGGAATTCCTCCAGCTCGCTTTCTGGAGCACTGAGAGCCCCCAAAACTCTCTGCTCTCAGCCTCCCTGCCCAACACAGCATTCCCAAGAGTCACCTCTGAACTCCTGCCCTGCTCCTCAACTCATGGTCAGGACTTGCCTCCGTGCCAAGATTTTTTTAAGTCTCTCTCCTTTCCAGGCATCTGTCAAACGCCAGGAGGTGCCAAGCAGGACAAATAGAGGCAATTTATCTTGGAAAAACAGCCCCTGACACCAGGGCATCCCAGTGGGAAATCCCAGGCATGGAAACCCCAAACCTGCTCAGCAAAACCTCCCAAATTGTTAATGGAGGGTGGACAAACCAACACCGACGACTTTATCCTTGGAAAGGACTGAACTTTTAGGCAAGTCTTCCCTAAAAACATCGATCAAACCCCAAATCTTCCCTAAAAACATCGATCAAACCCCAAATCTTCCCTAAAAACAGCACCCACATGGAGAGGCTGAAGGATCCCAGAAATACTGGAGTTTCAGGGCCAGCCCTTGACTGTTGAAGTCACTGAGGATTTCAGGTTCCAGATTTGCCAAACCAAGTTAAAAAGGTGCAGGAGATGCAGGAGACCCACCTGTGCTGGCCCTGTTCCTGCACAAACTTGTGCATGGCACGAGAGGATCATTCATTTTTCAGGCCCAGGCATCGTCCTGCTCTGGCACTATTTGGGTTCTTCCCTGGTTTGGCATCCAAACACTCTCCTGGGGTAGAAGGAGGGGTTGGAACACCCCCAGGTTTCACCCCCCTGGCTGCCAGGATGCTCACAGAGATGAGGATTCAGAGGTGCTGCCAAGGCCAGAGGTTTAGAAGGAGCTGAAGTGCCCCAAAAAACGAGGAAGAAAAACAGGCTGGCACACGGAGAGCTTTCTTTGGGAAGAAATTCCTCCCTGTAAGGGTGGAGAGGCCCTGGCACAGCCTGGAGAAGAGTAGGCTCCAGGGAGACCTCAGAGCCCCTTCCAGGGTCTGAAGGGCCTCCAGGAGAGCTGGAGAGGAACTGGGGACAAGGGATGGAGGGACAGGACACAGGGAATGGCTTCCCACTGCCAGAGGGCAGGGATAGATGGGATACTGGGAAGGAATTCCTGGCTGGGAGGGTGGGGAGGCCCTGGCACAGGTTGCCCAGAGAAGCTGTGGCTGCCCCTGGATCCCTGGAAGTGCCCAAGGCCAGGCTGGAACAACCTGGGCTAGTGGAAGGTGTCCCTGCCCATGGCAGGGAGTTGGATGATCCTTAAGGTCCCTTCCAACCCAAACCATTCCATGATTTGATGATTCTTCCACTCAGGTGAGACCTTCACAGGACCAAAATGGGCAGACTGAGCCTTTCCAGCCCAGTGCTCCCAGTTTGACTGGAAGTCACCCTCAGGAGGTGAGGGATGGGCTGGCAGTGGATCCATCCACACCTGCACCAGAACCCTCCTGGATTTAGTTGCTACCTCAGCCCTCAGAAGTTCCAGGGTGGGAATTCCTCTCTTCAGCAGCCCTGTTGTAAGAGCACATCAGTGTTTGTGAGCTATGAGTATCTGAGTATTTATGAGCATTTGAGACTCTTAGATGTCCCAGCAGGGAGTGGAACTAAGAAAGGAACCACCTCAGCAGAGGGAGAGGGAGATTCAACTGCAGCTCCACCCCTCCAACTCAACCCTCTGGTGAAGGGAGAACTCACACTCTTCCCAAAGCCTCCTCACATTCCCTCACCTCTCCTGCTGTGCCACCACTCGGATTTCTCCGCTTTTATTCAGCATCTCCTTCCCAAGGAGCAGCTTTGTGGTGCCTGACACAGCAGCTGCCAGCAAGTCCCTGGGACAGACAGCCTTGTTTTCCACAGGGGAGCGTGTGGAGGCAGAAAAGAAATGAGGCAGCTAAAAATAATGCCCTTAACACTCTCCCTTGCAGCTGGTTTTCTCCAATTTTCCACTGCTGGATGTTGATGACAGTGTAAGAGGAGATCACAGAGCCAGCTCAGTACTTTTCCATGGAAGGCTGAAATCTCTAAGAATAACAATTTATCAGTGGAGCTGTGTCTGTTTGACCTGGCTCCTTTTCAGAGATTAGAAACCAAACAGCTCCCAATGTATTGTGTTGACTTTGGGGGCCTGTTGTTGTTGGTTTGTTGGTTTTGGTTTTTTTTTTTCTATCTAAGAAGTGATTTTCACGTTTCATCAGTTCCAGAGGCAGGAAGGAAGGGGGGGGAAAGAATGCACATCTGTCTTCCAAAGTGGATCAGGGAGAGGAGAAGAACAAATAATGATAACTTACCCACGTGGAGAGCCTTTCAGCCTGAAGGATCCCAGAGATGCTGGAGTTTCTGGGCCAGCCCTCAACTGCTGAAGTCACTGAGAATTTCAGGGAGAGAAGAAGCACCAGGGCAGGGCAGTATCTCTGCAGTCCTGCAATTTTCAGCCAGCCTGCAGAAATTCCCACAGGTATTGTTGGGAAAAATAGGTGTTTTGAGCAGAATCTTCACTCTCCTGGGGCAGAAGGATCTTGTGGTGCAGAAGCAACTCCCAGCCCTGCTGTTCCACACTGCTGAATGAGCAGGTCACTGGAGGCAATGGGAGATGATATTCCTGTTGTGATGGAGGAGACAGGCATGGAATGAGCTTGGAAAACCCTCAGTAGGGCAATGATGGCACTCACTGTCATGGCCTCACCTATGGGACCAGCCCCTGCAGCACTGGCTGTCCCTGAGTGTCCCATCTGCTGCTGGGTTGGGCTGCACCCAAAGGGTCATGGAATCATGGAATCATGGAATCCCACACTGGTTTGGGTTGGAAAGGACCTTAAAGCCCATCCAGTGCCACCCCCTGCCATGGGCAGGGATGCCTTCCACTAGCCCAGGGTGCTCCAAGCCCCATCCAACCTGGCCTTGGACACTTCCAGAGATCCAGGGCCAGCCACAGCTTCTCTGGGCAACCTGTGCCAGGGCCCCCCCACCTCACAGCCAGGAATTCCTTCCCAATATCTCACCTGAATCTCCCCTCTTTCAGTTTGAACCCATTCCCCCACGTCCTGCCCCTGCAGTTCCTGATTAAATCCCTCTCTGGTTTCCTTGCAGGCCCCTTCAGGCCCCAGAAGGTGCTGTGAGGTCTCCACCCAACCTTCTCTTCTCCAGGCTGAACAGCCCCAGTTTTCCCAGCCTGTCCCACCTGGGAAGGTGCTCCAGTCCCCTTATCAACTTCATGACCTGCTCTGGACTTGCTCCAACATTCCATGTCCTTCTTATGTTGGGGAGCCCCAGAGCTGGACACAGAACTCCAGGTGAGGTCTCAGAGCAGAGCAGGGGGGTAGAATCCCCTCCCTCAGCTGCTGCCCACCCTGCTTTGGGCACAGCCCAGGATACACTTGGTTTCTGGGCTGGATCAAGCTGGAAAAGAGTTCAACTCCTTGCAGGTTTTACCAGGCAAAGTGGGAAAGGACACTTCCATACCCCACTGAGATGGAAAAGCAAAGCCCAAACCCCAGGCAGGAGTCAGAGCCCACCCTTGGGTCCCTCATTCACTTAAAGGCCTTTCCTGCTGCCTCATTCCCACCACCTGTGTTGTGCCAAGGAGATGCACATTCCAGCTCTTTCCCAGCTCTTTCCCTGCCCACCTGGGTGACTCAGATCCACCAGGTGCAGCTTCAAAGCAGCAACCCGGGGAGGCTACTGGGATGGGATCTCCAGATGAGATCTCAAGGATCCACAGCTCCAAAATATAACAGCAGACCATGAAGATATGGATGCGTTGGCTGATCCCCTGGAGGAACCGCTGGAGAAACTCCTGGAGAAACTCCCTGGCTTCAGGGCTGGAGAAGGATGTCAGGGTTTCTGGGAAAAAGGTTCTTCAGAATTGTTCATGAGATGCTCCCTGCTCAAAGAAAGGGGCCTTCTGGGTGTCAGCAAATACGGATAAAAAGAGAATTTGAACATGCAGTGAAACTGCCGTTGGTTGTAGAAACATTCCCAGAGTTTAGGAGGTGGGAGCACACAGGGGGAGCCCAGGACACTGCAGGAAAAGTGTCCATGGCCAGGCAAGGACAGGAT
The DNA here is from genome assembly GCF_003945725.1 of Corapipo altera. Lineage (NCBI taxonomy): Eukaryota > Metazoa > Chordata > Aves > Passeriformes > Pipridae > Corapipo > Corapipo altera. Next base: position 627,786 of record NW_020884872.1, on the reverse strand, counting down.
GGACATCACTCCAGGAACTGAGTCCCCATGGGCCAAACAGGCTCCACTGAGCTGATCTTTGCTCTCTGGGAGCAGGGACAGGACCCAGGGAAGGGCTGGAGCTGGGACAGGGCAGGCTCAGGGTGGATCTCAGGACAAGGTTCTTCCCTCAGAGGGTGGTGGGCACTGACCAGGCTCCCCAGGGCAGTGGGCACGGCCCCAAGGCTGCCAGAGCTCCAGGAGGGTTTGGATGACCCTCTGGGGCACAGGGTGTGACTCTTGGGGCTGGGCCTTTGCAGGGCCAGGAGTCGGACTGGATGATCCTTGTGGGTCACTTCCAACTCCGGATATCCTGGGATTCTATGAGTCCATGAAGGAGCTTGCTGAGGTCCCCTAATGGGCAGGGGAAAGCTCTTTCCCATCCCAGTGGACATCTGTCAAGAAAACTGGGACACGTTTTCCGGGCCTCTGCCAAATTCCGCCGCTGTGCTCCTGCCCGGCTGCCACGGCCGCTCCGGGGGTCACCCGAGGAGGAACAGTTCTCACAGCACAAACCCAGGGATTGCAGGGATCCTCCTCCTTCCAGGATGACAGGAGCCTCTCCACGGCCTCCAGGAAAGCCCTGTCTACGTGCCGGGATGCCACATCCCATCCACGGGGCTAAATTTGGCCAGGGCAGAACATCTGGGAGATGTTCACATGGAGAGCCCTGTCCTGTGACACGGCGGGAGGAGCCACTGGAACCACACTCTGGATGCCTGCCAGGCCAAACAGCACTGGGTGCTATATATAAGAGGTGCAATTTAGGCCCAAAAAATGCTTCTCCTGAAGGCTGTGGCAAAATTCCACCATCTGCTGCGAGTGCTGATCCTTCAGGAGACCCTCAGGAGAAGCACCAGTGAGGTTCTGTAACAGCACTGGCACCTGAACCCCACCAACGTGGTGGCAGCACTGGCAGGAGGTGACCAACAGCCACAGCTGGCATGGCAAACCCCAGAGAGAATTCCAAGTAAATGGAGCCCTCTGGAAAATCCTCCTGGCTCACGGTGTGAAGTTCTGAGCTGGGCAGAAGCAAAACCCATTGTCACGGGGGATGGGGCTCTTTCCAGATGTTTCTCGGATATTTTTATGTGGATTTTCTTTCCAACAATCTCATTTAAGAATCAAAATAAACGAAAATATGCTGCTGGGGCGCTGCAGCATCCCCAAAAATCTCAACCAACCATCATGACATGCTTGGGCCCATCTGAGTTGAACGTTGTCAAGACACACTCAGACACAAATCAAGGTTGCACCACCCTGACAGTAAAGAATTCCTTCCCAATATCCCATCTAACCCTACTCTCTTCAGTTTGAAGCCATTCCCCCTTGTCCTGTCACTCCAGCCCTTGGAAATAGTCTCTCTCCATCTTTCCTGGAGCTCCTTCAGGCCCTGCAAGGCCACAGTCAGGTCACCCCAAAGCTTCTCTTCTCCAGGCTGAACAATCCCAGCTCTCCAAGCCTTTCCTCCCAGCAGAGCTGCTCCAGCCCTGGGATCCTCTTGGGGCCTGCTCTGGACTCTCTCCATCAGGCCAAAGAATATCCCAACTCCCAGTCCAGTGACACCAAAGGACAATGCCTGAATTTGAAGCCTTGACTCCAGAACGAGGTGATCTAACCTGAATTGAGAGTGAGCAACCTGGAGGGGTTTGTGCTTCTGAGAACATCTGGAGCCGAGCATTCTTTTGCCCCATTTTTAAATGGATCCAGGAAAATGAAATGTATTTTACAATCAAATAATATTTATTTTGTTCCAGCGTGTTGTAATGAGCACAAACTGCCCCGAAGGCAACTCTGTTTCAAGGGAGTCCATTTCCCACATCGTGGTTTTCTGGGAGAGAAGGAGAAAAGAGATTGACTTTGATGTTTTGTAGCCTGAAGCAGAATTGTTCATGAGATGCTCCCTGCTCAAAGAAAGGGGCCTTCTGGGTGTCAGCAAATATGGATAAAAAGAGAATTTGAACATGCAGTGAAACTGCCGTTGGTTGTAGAAACATTCCCAGAGTTTAGGAGGTGGGAGCACATGGAGGGAGCCCAGGACACTGCAGGAAAGGTGTCCATGGCCAGGCAAGGACAGGATGGACATCACTCCAGGAACTGAGTCCCCAAGGGCCAAACAGGCTCCACTGAGCTGATCTTTGCTCTTTGTGACAGGGACAGGACCTGGGAAGGGCTGGAGCTGGGACAGGGCAGGCTCAGGGTGGATCTCAGCACAAGGTTCTTCCCCCACAGGGTGGTGGGCACTGCCCAGGCTCCCCAGGGCAGTGGGCACGGCCCCAAGGCTGCCAGAGCTCCAGGAGGGTTTGGACAACACTCTGAGGGACAGGGGGGAGTGTTGGGGTGTCCTGGGCAGGGCCAGGGCTTGGACTGGATGATCCTTGTGGGTCCCTCCAGCTCAGGCTATTCCATGATTCAGTCCTGCCAAGGTCAAGCCCCAGCAGATTGAAAATTTAAGCCACATTCACGCATCCAAGACGTGCCTAATTTGGGATAAATCCATTTCTTTGCGTTTCTTCTCCTTTTTTTTGCTTAAATTTTTCTCCAGAAGGAACTCAGAATGAGGAGATGTGCCTGTCTGTGAATAAGCTAGAGATGTTTCCCACTGACATCTGTTCCTCCCCAAAAACCAGGAATTCCAGGAAGGAGGGTGAGTGTTGTCACTGAAATGAATGTGCCACCCTACCTTGTGTTTTTAAAACTGCTCCAGTCAAGATGTGGGAATGAATGAAAGAGGCACAAAGTCAGCTCTGTTTGACTTTCTCAGGGGGACAAGTGGCTGCAACATCCAACGGAGGTGGAAAAAGATGGTGGAACTTTTGTCCAGTTCCAAGGGATTGGCAAGTGCCAAAGTGAGGGAGAATTTCAGTGAAACGACAGAACTGTAAGAAAAAAGGAAACGTGAGAGCAGCAGCAAAGAAATAACAGAGCTCAGGAGAACAGAATCCCCCAGCTAAGGAAGAATTTGGGAGAGTTTTCCAGGAAGATAATTGGAGAGAACTGTGAGGAAGGAAAGTCTATTAAATGTGCAGTGGAAAAGCACAAGATTCAAAGGAAAGGTCTCAACACTGAGCTCCTCAGTGACCAGAATATCAACAAATATATCAGCAAATCCTGAGGGCAAAAGCAGGTAACTGAGGAGGAGTGAAGGGGAACAGAGGAGTAAAAATGAATGCCAAGTGGTGGGATATAAAGGCAAGAAGAAATAAATTAGATGGGTAAAATTGGTGTGGAGAAAAACCCACGGAGATGTCAAATCTATGATAACATTTCTTTCTGTGGTCAAGGGAAAAGAGTTAAGCCTGACTTGGTGTTAATAAAGGAAAGGCAAGGTGTGGAAAACACCTTCAACGTATTTCTGACAAATAAAAGATATTCAAACCATCAGGCGCTGAGGAAATCCTTCCTCAAGTGATAAGGAGGCAGCAACAGAAATCTGAGAGCCCTGAGTGATCATCTGGAATGGCTGGGAAACAGGGAACAGTTCCCTTTAAAAATAATGGGAATTACAGCCCCTGTCAGCAAAACAGGGATCCCTGAAACCCAGAGATTCTTATGAAATAAACCCACTGTTTTTCAAGGACCTAAAGGATGATAATGAGCATTTCCACTGGACTTGCCAGGAATAAATTGTGCCAAATTAACACAATTCCCTCCTTAGGAAAGACAACACACGTAGGGGAATTGAGGACATTGTGGGACAAAGTTTGGATCATGGAATGGTTTGGGCTGGGAGGAACCTTAAAGATCATTTAGTTCCAATCCCCTGCCACGGACAGGGACATCTTCCACTGGCCCAAGTTGCTCCAACCTGGCCTTGGACACTTCCAGGGATCCAGGGGCAGCCACAGCTTCTCTGGGCAACCTCTGCCAGGGCCTCCCCACCCTCCCAGCCAGGAATTCCTTCCCAATATCCCAGGAGAGGTTCTCCAAGAGGAGAACGAGGCCCTGAGACAAAAGGAGAATAGTTTAAGGGAGGAATGGTGATGCTGTGGGAGAAGGAGGCCTTGAGAGACACAAAAATGCCAGGAATGATGGAGAATTCCAGAGGATGGACAGGGAAAGACACCAGGCAGGACACACAGCCCCGGGGAGGGGATATTTTTGGAAGCCTCGTCGTGTTAGTCACAAAACCTTCCCTCCTCTTTCTGTAGCACCCAGAAAAAACACTCCCAGAACAATCTGACCCAACCTACCTGTGTTAACAAATCCCCGCAGCAAATCTCACCTGTCCCAGAAAATGTCTTAATTATTATTATGGTTCAATGTCTGAAGTCTTTATTATCTAATCCCATTTTTTTCCAGGGACTGAAAGCAATATTTCAGCCTCCCAAGCTGAAAGCTGCAGCCCCGGCCACACCAGATGGTTCAGGGGCACGGAGAGGTTCCTCCAAGAGGAAATGGAGAGCAAAAGCCTGATTTAGGTGTCCAAAATCCTGCTGTGCAGCAGGTTTTCTCTCTGGATTCCAGAGCCAGCCTAAGAGCCAGCCTAAAATTAGTTCCAGGATGAACTAATCTGTTGCAGCAGAACTAAGCCCAGTGATCACCTCCACTTGGAAGGGTTGTTTTTATGTTAAAAACTCCCTCGTGAAGCACAAGGATTTTTAATTTATTTACGGGCTGCTGCCGAATTTTTCAAACTCCCACCGCAAAATTAAAAACTGTTCTCCGGTTTCCTCCAATAAAAAAAAGTCTAACCCCAAAAAATTCAGCCACATGACAACTAATTTTACGACAAACTCTCTCAGTGTAGCTCGCCAGACACGGGGGAGATTTTTTTTAGCTCTCAGTTTTCCTGATGGAGGGCATGAAAATGTAATTAAAGCCTGATATTTTTACCAAGGAAATTTCCTACTTTTTTTTTTTTTTTTCCATTTAAAAAGCCATTTTGACTTTAAAATTCCACCAAAAAGACATTTTAAGGAGGTTTCTACTCAAGCAGTGGCGTGATATAAATATTATAAATATCTAGGCTGGACAGGGGAGAAAGAAGTGCCTAAAAATGAGCAAACTCTGAGCATGGTGAAAACACACTGCAGGATGTTGTAGGTGTCACACAGACAATCAAAACCCAGGCACAAACTCACCTTTGCTGAGCTTGGAAATTGCCCATTCTGGGGGTTAAAATGCTCCTTTGGGGGCCAGTTCCTCGTGGAAGGTGCTGAATGTTCTCTGTGACCTGAGAAAAGGACAATTCAAGATTGATGGCAGCACTTTGTGGCCCAACTTTCTCGAAATAGATTAATCTGAATGGTTGAATCCCAAAATCCCTGGGGTTGGAAAAGCCCTCCCAGCCCATGGATCCCCCCTGTGCCCCATCCCCACCTTGTCCCCCAGCCCAGAGCACTGAGTGCCACGGCCAGGCCTTCCTGGGACACCTCCAGGGCTGGGCACTCCAAACCTCCCTGGGCAGCCCCTGCCAAGGCCTCACCACCCTTTCCAGCAGCAAATTCCTCCTCCTGTCCAACCTGAGCCTCCCCTGGCCCAGCTGGAGGCCGTTCCCTCTCCTCCTGTCCCTTGTTCCCTGGCAGCAGAGCCCGACCCCCCCCCGGCTCCCCCCTCCTGTCAGGGGGTTGCAGAGCCAGAAGGTCCCCCCTGAGCCTCCTTTTCTCCAGGATGAGCCCCCCCAGCTCCCTCAGCCCCTCCTGCTGCTCCAGAGCACGAGGAGCCTTCTGGAAAAAGTGCACTTTTATTTTGTTAGATTATTTTTATTCTGTTCACCTGTAGAAGAAAAGGCTCCAGGGAGATATGAGAGCCCCTTCCAGGGCTTAAAGGGGCTCCAGGAGAGCTGGAGAGGGACTGGGGACAAGGGATGGAGGGACAGGACACAAGGAATGGCTTCCCACTGCCAGAGGGCAGGGATAGATGGGATATTGGGAAAGAATTCCTGGCTGGGAGGGTGGGGAGGCCCTGGCACAGGTTGGCCAGAGAAGCTGTGGCTGCCCCTGGATCCCTGGAAGTGTCCAAGGCCAGGTTGGAGCAACCTGGGCTGGTGGAAGGTGTCCCTGTCCATGGCAGGGGGTTGGAACTAAATGATTTTCAAGGTCCCTCCCAGCCCAAACCATCCTGGGACCCCATGAAATTCCCTCTTTTGTGTTGAGGAGTTCAAGTGGAGACAGAAATTTAGGGGAAGGCTGAGTGAGTGTATCCATGGCTTTGGCCTGTGCTGACCTGCAGGGCCAGAGGCACCTTTGGGAGAGCTTTGGGAACTTTGGGGTCCGAGAGGAACCTTTGAGTTTGCCCCTTTGGACCCCGGGCACTGCTTGTGCCAACCTGAGAGGTCTCCTGGATCCCTCCTGGGGGCTGTCTCTGCCTCCCTCCAGCCTTGCAGTCTGGAATCATGGAATGGTTTGGGCAGGAATGGGCCTTAAAGATCATCTCATTCCATCTCATCACCTTCCACCAGAAGGTTCATCCTCCTCCTCACTGTCCCTGGACACTACACCTACCTAAATCCCCACCTTCCAAGGGCTCCATCCGTGCTGTTCCTTCTTCCTTGCTGATCCTGTTGCTCTGATCCACCTTCAACAGAGTATTAAAATTAAAATTATCAATTAGAAAAGCCAGGCAGGTGAAAAAAGAGCCAGCCTAAGCACAGGTCTCATCATTACCTGCCTCCTGGAAATGTGATTTCTGAGGTCAGAGCCCCATGTGTCAGATTTTCTTCTCAGTTTCTGCCTTACAAGACAAATTTATAACAATATTCTGCATTCTGGAAGCCTTTTGGATTTTGTAATTTGCCCTAAAATGCCTTTCAAGAAGGTTTTTTCTATTTGATTCCAGTCTTGGGATCCAGGGGCAGCCACAGCTTCTCTGCCCAACCTGTGCCAGGGTCTCCCCACCCTCACAGAGAGGAATTCCTTCCCAATATTTGGTGATTCCCTATTAGTCAGGTTTCTTTGCCGTTTAACAAAAATTCCCCAGGCTAACTGGAAGTAAAACATCCAGGGATGAAAAGTTCTTCCTACCTTCCAAGGAGTTTCTAGAGCTGCTTTCAGGTATGACTGCAAATGGAGCCGTTTCTGAATATTTTGAATATATTCTGAATATATTCTGCATATATGCTGAATATAAAGTATTGAAATATTAAAGTATTGAAAATGTCATTAAGCCAGAAACAGCAGATGAACAGAAAAGCTGGGATTTGGCACCTTGAATGAGTGACCTGCTGCCTTCAGCTCTTTCTTATCTCACATCTCATCCCTCCCTCAGCCCCGTGTTTCAGAGCTGAAAAATAAAAACATCTTACTGCAAAGAAAAAAAAAAAACCCCAGCACTCCCTGGGTCTTTCCATGCTGGAGGACACATCACTCTGAAAAAGTAGGTTAACAACTGGCTGTGCTTTCAGCATCAAGCAAGGCTATGCCAGAGGGGAAATAATCAATAGAATTGGGGTTTGTCTTTAAAAATGGCTGCTCAGTCAGGATGAAAGCTTGATTCTCTCCCAAAATTCAGCAGCAAATCTTTATCTGTTTGCATGAGGTGAGAAGGAACCTTGAGATCCCAGTGAGGTTTGAGTGTTCCTGATTCTGTGTTTGGTGTGAAAGGGACCCAGCAAAGCAGCAGAGGGAAGTAAAACCACATCAGGGTTGGCTTGGGTTGCTTTGCCCTCGTTTTTACTGAGAGAGGCACAAAGAATAATCCCAGAGGATTATCCAGTTGGATGGTTTCAAGCTCCACTGCTCTGCCAACGCTGGTTCTCCCGCTGCTCCTGTCCCTGCCCATCCAACCAGGGGAGATTTCCTCAAATCTGCTCCTGGAGACACAACCACAGTGGAAATCATTGGGATGCTGCTCCTCTGGGAAAGCCAAGAAGTGTCAAACAGCAGCAGAAAGCAAGGTGGCTGGTTCTGCTCCTTCCTCCCAGCAGGGACAGCCCAGGCACAGAGGGTTAAACTGGGCTGGTTAACTGGGCTGGAGGATTAAACTGGGCTGGTTAACTGGGCTGGAGGATTAAACTGGGCTCATGTTGTTGAAAGTAACCATTTCCCTCTCATTTAAAGTAACTGAAAAGACCCAAAATGAAATTAAAACAGCTCCAAAAGCACTTCATTAACATGAGCAGCTCAAACTTAAAAATCATCCCTGATTCCAGCAACCACCAGAAGAGAGGAGGAGCAGCTTTTGGGGAGCCAAAGCCTCTTCTGTCTCTGTTCCATCCCCTCTTCAGCCTCTCCAGGAGCTGCAGCAATCCCAAAAGGATGGGCAGAGGCTGAGCACAGGGAAAGGTTGTGTGGGACAGATGGAGACTCGTCCAGCTTTGAATTCCTCTCAAACACAAAGACCTTTCCCAGCATCACTGGGATTTTCAGCCTTTCCCACATTTCCACGTTTGTCTTTAGCAAAACCTGCTCCCTGCCCCATTCCAGCAGCGCTGCCTTCCCAAGGGACAGACTCTGGAAGTGCCAGGATTGGTGTTCTAGGAGCTGGAATTGCCCATGGAGCCACAGGCCAAACCTCTGGCTCAGATTCCTCTCGAATTTCCACACGAACCCAGCCCAGAAGTGGCTGTTCAGTGATGCCCCATCAGACAGGCACTGATGGTGCCTTTGCCATTTAAGAAAAACTCTCTTTTACAGATGCAACAGAAGATAAATGACCTGGGTTTCATTTCCAGGAATGCTCCTTTGTGCACCTCTGGTGGTGTAGTAGGGGGTTAAGTGCAGTTTACTCCAACTAGTTCCCACCCGGTGCCACAGAAGTGTCAACACCCAGGAGAGCAGCTCCCCCCCTGCTTTTATTTGCACAAGAAAATGATCCCTTTGACGTTTGCTGGCAGTAAATGCCAAGGGCTCTCATGTAAATAGGGAGAAGATGGAGCAAATTCAGTGTTTGCAGGGATTCTGCCCGGCTCAAAACCAGACCCGGCAATTAATCCGCTGGGATGGAATCCTGGTTTTTGTTACACCCTTCCCCAGATTTAATTATGTCCTAATCCACCTCCAGGAAAGCAGAGTGAGCTCAAGTAGAGGACCATTACCTACAAACATGACCAGGAGCCAAGCATTTGAAATCCACTTATTGCTACAAAACATAAGGCAGATTTCCAGCCCAAGCAGCCCCTCGGGTTTAATCTTAAGATCTATAATGAAAAATCTCTTCTCTTTACCACTCTGGTCTTTCATCTCTTCCCAGGAGGGAACAATCAGCTTCCCAAAGCCTCCCTTGTGGTCCTAATTGTCCAGAGGGAGTCTTTGTGTTGCTGCAGCCCTGGAAGATAATGAATTTACTGAAGCAAAGAGCAGATCTGACACAGGCCAACTGCTGAGCTGCAGCACTGAACTGATGCCCAACCACGTGTGGAGGGTAAAACACCTCCAGGATCCCCGAAAAACAGCTGGATGGGCTTCAGGAAAGCACAGTTTGTCACCAGCTCAAGAGACACCACCAAGTTAAAGATGTTTCTGGTAGGGAAAATAGTTATTTCTCACCTGGAACTCAACCCAGACAATCGTCCAAGTGGCTCTTCAGGAAATGGGCACCACTTCAGAGGAGGAGAAGACCTTTCTCTGGCAGGTGGGAGGCAGCCACAGCTTCTCTGGACAACCTGGGCCAGGGCCTCCCCACCCTCACAGCCAGGAATTCCTTCCCAATATCCCATCTATCCCTGCCCTCTGGCAGTTTGAAGCCATTCCTCCTTGTCCTGCCATTCCATCCCTTGGAAATAGTCTCTCTCCATCTTTCTTGGAGCTCCTTCAGGTCCTGCAATGCCACAATCAGGTCACCCCAAAGCTTCTCTTCTCCAGGATCTTTCTTTTCCAAGATGGTTTGGGCAAAGATCACACTTTTCCAAAGCCTCAGATTCAATCTCTAACTTGTTTTCTCAGGACCATTTTGGGTGGGAATGGCCAACCTGGGTGACTTTGGGCTGTAGCACCTCAAAAAAAAAAGCTTTCAGGGCTGAGCCTTTACTGTGTCAGAGAGAACACTGAGCCCTGATCAAGCTTTTGTGACACCCAAAGGCCATTATTTCCTTCTGTTTTTTGCCCTCTCCTCGACGATTTTAAGTGACACAAATACTTCAAACCAAACCAGTTTGTGCAACACAGTCACTGGTGAGGAGACCAGGCTCTCCCAGTTCCACCATGGCCACTCACCTGCAGTCCAGCAAGGGGCAAATTCTCCCAAAGGAGCACGTTTTTCCGAGCACCTCGGTGTTCCTGAGCCATTTCCACCCAGGAATGGACAAAGTCTGGGTGTAAATGCCAAGTGCTGAGCTGCTAAATCAGGGCACAGAAGCTCTGGGGGTGGGGTGAGCCCACCTTCAGGACCTCGGGGTTCTGCTGCTTTAACACCCACAGAAATGAATCCCACCCAAACCAGCCAACTGGGGGGCTCCAAGGATTAGAAAGTGCCTTAAAACCCCACCGTCCCCAGAAACCTGGCTCTTTCCAGAGGGCAGCAACAAGGTGCCAGAACTTCCAGTCCTAAATCTTCTTCCCCCTGTTTGGCACTTTTACTACTCCATCTGCAGACAAGAAAGGAGGAAATCTCTCATTTTCATCCACTTTATCGCCCTTCTCCAGGCCATGGAGTTGGTCCCCACCTAAAGCTGAGTTAGGGATCTCCACTTTAGGCTTAAGACACCTAAAGTTGCTCTTTTACCACTGTTTCCATCCCTTGGGACCCAAACAGCTCTAAAATCTGGGCACTCCCACCCCAAGTTCTTCAGATGTCCCCCCAACTGTGATGCCCACTCCCTCTTTGAGGATGATTGTTGAAGGCCCAAGGTCTTCTGAGGTGAAATTCTTTGAACTGAAGTGAAAACATTTAGTGCCTGATAAATATCTGGACTCCCCCTCTGATCCACATGCACCTCCAGGGAGACTTTCAGGTGCTTCATCCTCTCCTCAACTATTTTGGAAGGAATGATTCACGGGTTTTTTTTGATTGCTTCCACTTTGTGGCAAGGTTAGGTAGCTCTGAAATGTTTGTGGAGCTGCTGGGAGGCTTAAAAAGAAATCCATTTTCCACCAGAGGCACCACCAGCCCCCAAGGGCTGAGTTAGAGCTGATAAACTCACCCCGCTGGAGTTTAAGTTTCCAGTGTCCAAGGAAAACTGGTCGTGTTTCCTCGGAGCTTCTTGGATTTGCTGATAGACCAGAGGGAGGATGGAGAGGAGTCAGAGAGCAAGGAGGGCCAAAAATCCCCCCATCCCCAGCCACACACACATTTGGAATGTGGCTCAGCAGGGAGGCTCCCAAAATCATTGTTGGAGGAACAAAGGCGAGTTTGAGATGACAGACATTTCAAACAACAGCAAAGTTGGAGGGGCCCAATAAGAATAACAATTGGAATGGGAGAGGATTAAGTGGTCAACAGAAAACAACAAAAGGAAAATTAACATCTTTTGAAAAAATCACAAAGAGGCTTCAAAAGCAGGGGGAGGACAATGAAAACCCCAAATTATGCACAGTTTAACAGCAAAGCTCACAAAGAAATTAAGTGGCTCCTGCAGAGAAAGGGTGTGGGGAGATCTTATAAATTTACCAAATTCCAAACAGGACTAAAAGAGAGCTGCTCACACACACAGCCTGGGAGGCAGCCAGCACCACTCGGTGCCACGAGCTGGGAAGGCCAAATTCTCCAATGCAGCTCAAATCCTCGGGGTTTTGCAAAGGGGAAAGTTATAAAATGAAACAACATTAAAACCGAGTCCAAGTGGGGCGAGTGGGAGCTGCCAAGGAGTGACACAGCACAACGTGGCTCTGGGGGACCTGTCACTGCAGAGCTGAACCATTTGGGGGGGAAGTTTGGGTGACAAGCACCGAGCTCAGGTGGGATTTGGCTGCTGGTTGCTTTGAAAGATTCACTGTGCTGTTCCCCAGAATGAGGTTGGGAGCTGATAAATTATCTCACCTCTGAAAGCCAAAACTCCACTGAACTTTCCTCTGGAAAGTTTAACATCTCCCACTCGTTAAAATTGAGGAGAAGCCTGAAACTTTGCCTGTCTGGGTTATGGTTTTACCTTCTGCTATGAGAGTCCAACTGAATTTAATATATCATAGAGAAACCACACATCCTCAGCAGAGATTTCTTCAGTTCCACCAGTGAACAGGTCATGGAATCCCAGGATCCCTGAGGCTGGAAAAGCCCTCCCAGCCCATGGATCCCCCCTGTGCCCCATCCCCACCTTGCCCCCCAGCCCAGAGCACTGAGTGCCACAACCAGGCCTTCCTGGGACACCTCCAGGGCTGGGCACTCCAAACCTCCCTGGGCAGCCCCTGCCAAGGCCTCACCACCCTTTCCAGCAGCAAATTCCTCCTGATGTCCAACCTGAGCCTCCCCTGGCACAGCTGGAGGCCGTTCCCTCTCCTCCTGTCCCTTGTTCCCTGGCAGCAGAAGTCAGTCCTCCCCTGGTTCCCCACTCCTGGCTGGAGCTGCCGAGTGTGGAGCAGAGCTGAGCTGCTCCCAGCCCACCTTTGGACACAGGAACACTCCCCTCTTCTTTTTTTCCCAAGCAACCAACGAATTTCCACACCAAAGAGCCCCACTCAAACCTGCATCTGTGGCTGCAGAACCCCCACTTCCCTCTCTCACATCCGTATCTTGAGATAAGACCTTTTCATGACACAACCCTGTGATGTTTTCCTCTCACTCCTGTGGCTCAATCCACACTTGGAAGGGGCCAAAATCCCTCGACAAACCCCTGTTCATAAATTTGTTTTCCCACAACCACCCAGCCTGGGCAAACATTATTTACTGCACACAATTCAAATTCCCTCCGAAGAAAGCCCTTATCTCTCCCAGTAAACTTCCCTCACCTTATATCCTTAAACACATCCTGATTCACTTCCTCACTGGTTTCTTTTTCTCTGTCATTCACACTGTTGGCTTTCCCAAGACTCCAGAGTTCCTTCAGGAGCCCAGGAATGCAGACAGACATCGAAATCGAGTTTTAAATAATTAGGACCAGCATTGCTGCGAGTGTTTGGTCTCTTGCCCTGCACAGCGGAATAAACACCTTTGAAAATCTGCTTCTCTGGGCTTGCACAACATCCAGTCGTTTCTTTTCCCAACGATTCCCGGAGGGCTGGGCAGACAATGATCCCCTCGTTAGGAAACTGGAGCAATGAAAGTGTCTGCTCCGAGGGGGGGAGTTGAGAGAGGCAGGGATTGCTTTGTGGAGCACATAGTGGGCAGCTCTCTGGGTGTCCCAAGTGTGACTGTTTGGTTTGGGAAAGACCAAGCGCCGGTGCTGCACCTGGATTGGGAAAACCCCGGGATCAATCCAGGCTGGGGATGAGCAGATGGAGCAGCTCTGGGAGAAGGACTTGGGGGAGAGGCTGGAAATGACCCAACCCTGTGCCCTGGGCTGATCCCCCAGTGTGGGCAGCAGGGCAGGGGGGGATTGTGCCCCTCTGCCCCCCCTCAGGTGAGACCCCCCTGCAGAGCTGCTCCAGCCCTGGGGAACAGCACAGCAAGGACATGGAGCTGCTGGAGAGAGTCCAGAGCAGGCCCCAAGAGGATCCCAGGGCTGGAGCAGCTTTGCTGGGAGGAAAGGCTGGGAGAGCTGGGATTGTTCAGCCTGGAGAAGAGAAGCTTTGGGGTGACCTGACTGTGGCCTTGCAGGGCCTGAAGGAGCTCCAGGAAAGATGGAGAGAGACTATTTCTAAAGGATGAAGTGACAGGACAAAGGGGAATGGCTTCAAAGTGACAGAGGGCAGGGATAGATGGGATATTGGGAAGGAATTCCTGGCTGGGAGGGTGGGGAGGCCCTGGCCCAGGTTTCCCAGAGAAGCTGTGGCTGCCCCTGGATCCCTGGAAGTGTCCAAGGCCAGGATGGAGCAACCTGGGCTAGTGGAAGGTGTCCCTGCCCATGGCGGGGGGTGGCACTGGATGATCCTCAGAATCCCTTCCAGCCCAAACCACTCTGGGATTCTATTCTCCGATTCTACTCACCTGACATTTACCCCATCACTGAACCCCCCAGGGTTTGCTCACAGTCAGTAGAGAATCCTCAGGCACAACTGCCCCGGGGGCCAGCACAGCTTTCCCCAGTTATTTTATGCCATCTCAGCCAACAAATCTGGGGCACAGAGGGAGAAGAACGAGCTCTCTGAGGGAACAGAAAACCAGGACAACCCTTTGGGTTCAGAACCTGCTCAGTGTCTGGTGATGGGGCCGCTCAGCTGCCACTGGGATGATGCCTGAACTGCACTTCAGCTTTGGGGCCAATTCCAGCAAAACCTGGGATTTGCTCTCGAGCACCTTTTGGAAGTGCAAAGAGTCTTCTTGGCCCATAGAGCTTCCATGCTGTCATATTGTTCCAGACTGGCCAGAAGTGGATTTAAAAGCAAGTCTGAACATCAGGAGTGATTTAATAAAGGCCTCCCATCACAATATTTTGTTTGACCACTGCAGCATGACTTTGCATCGGTGTCTGGGATGAGACAGCCACAATTTAGGTTGCAAACTAATGGCATTTCCCTGACTTATTACTCTCCCCGAGAAAAAAACCTGCCATTTTCTAGATTTCAATTTTCTAGACACAAACGATAAATACAAAAGTCATTCCGGCGGCGGAGATTTAAAAGCAGGATTACAGAAAGATTGAAAAACTCCACTCAGCTGGGGAAAATAATTTGCTCCTCAGCAGATTTGGGCTTTGCTGCTGATCAGAAGATAATAATACCCACATTAATACCCTGCCAGCAGACAAGGGCCACGAGCACACACTTGATGGGATTACAGCTCCAAACATTCGCAGGTGAAAGGAAACACTTCTCAGAGAGGTCCAAAACCAGCCTGGGGAATTCTCTGCAACAGAAAGTCATCCTGACAAAGAGCACAACCATCTTTTTGTTAAAAAAACCAGGATGATTTTGTGGCCGTTCAGCAGCTCTGCTGGTGGAGCTCAAGACAGAGAGGAACAGCCCTGTCCTGGCCAAGCACGGCCTTGGTTTTCCTCAGCCTTCCGTGGGAAGAGGCAGCTCCAGAAACCCAGCACTGGGCTGGGGTTGTCTCTGAGTAACCTACTTTCAAATTCCCACTGCCTGAGCCTGGCAGAGCCCAAGCCCAGGGCAGGATTCAGGCCTTGAGATGAGTTTTAGGTCAAGCGTGAAAATCTGACGTAAAATGTTTGTGGAGCTCAGGGAACTGCAAATCCCATCAGCAGCAGGATGAGAGGTCAGGAAAATGCTAAATCTTATGGGATCATCTTTCTTGTAAACTTGGTGCCCTCCTGAGCTGTTGAGGGCACGTGAAAAGGACTTTAAAATGAAATTTTTGAATCAGTGCGACCCAAAAGCCAGAGCCAAGGCTGGGGCTGGGAACTGTTATCCAGCTGATTGGGGACAGCAGGGATATCGAACTGATATCAAACTGATATCAAACTGTGTGGGCTGAGGGCAGAGGGTGAATCAGAGCAGAGGGACAGGGCTGAGCTGGGCTCTGCTGCCAGACAAGGCCAGTTCATTCTCTGGCCACACAGAAGGAGGAGAGGCCAAGGGACACTGCCCTGGGCTGTGCCCACACTATCCCTGATCCAGCCCAGGTTCCATTGGCCTCTTGCCCCCCTGGGCACACTCAGACTTGTGTTCATCCCCTGTCACCAGCACCCCCAGGGTCTTTTCCAGCTTTTCCAGCCCCTCTCCCTCCAGCCTGGAGCGTTCCATGGGATTGTTGGAGCAAACGCAGGACCCAACACTTGGCCATTTGCACACACAGACCTAAAAACAACCCCAGCAACACCCTCTGTGTGCAGCCCCCCAGAGATTTGTCATCCCTGAGCTGAGACCCCACCCAGGCAGAGCAGGAACATGAGCCTTGCTCCCTGAAGGCAGCTCCCCATACTCCTCCCTCCCCACTGCTCAGAATCCAGGCAAACACAAAGCTCAGGGAGGAGGTTCCCACCAAAGCTCCCCAAAAAGGTCACTCCCAACCCCTGCAAACCTCCAGCACCTGCTGAAGCCAAAGCCCTTCCTCTCCACACCTGCTTTTCGTCACCTGGTTGGGTCCTTGTGATGCCAGGGAAGGCCACAGACATCAGGAACTGAATGAAGGACTCCATCCCCACCCCAGAGCCCGTTTCCGTCGCACCGCTGGGAGATTTACGGTTTTATTTTGGTCGGAAAACACATCTATTTCTTAACAGCACGAGGTTAATTCCCTGCCTGGCTCCCCTGCAGCTCAGCTCTGCCACGTTTTCCTACCCTGGGCTCCCCGTTTCCATGCACTGACAGCTCCACTTTCCCTGCTCAGTGTGTGTTTTTGAACTGGCGCCCGCCGAGAGTCGAGGGAGGAGGAGGGAGGAGAGCAGGAATAAGGCAATGAGGGAAGGGGAAGAGAGCAGGAATAAGGCAATGAGGGAAGGTGGTTCAGCCCCTGCACTTCCCTGGAGGTCGAACTTCTGTTTTCTCGACGAGTCCCAAGAAGAGAGTTGAAATGTTTTGTGGAGCAAACCTCAAAATGAGATTCCATGTCGCGCCTCGGCCCCGCCAAAAGCTCTGCCCCAGCTGCTGTGGCACGAGCTCAGCCTCGCTCTCTGTGAGAGGGCACAGGAGATGGGGGTTTGTCTGCCTGCAGCCCCCATGGAGCTCAGCAACCCCATGAGAACACCTCTGCACCCCTCTGAGGCTCCCAGGCTGGCTCCTGTGCAGGGCTGAGGGTTGGACTCCACGATCCCTATGGGTCCCTTCCAGCCCAGCATATCCTGGGATTATTCCCCTGCCACCAGAAGTGCAGCCAGCACCTTGTGTCACAGTTTCCCTGCCTCAGGAAACACCCCTGGTGAGGCAGCAGAACTCCTGATTTCCACCCCCAAAGTGCTGGTGCAGAGGAGGCCCCGTTTCAGCGCCCTCAGCGCTTCACCTGCCTCGTATCCCTGGGGATTTTGGGTCCAGGCCACATGGACAAACAGCAGCCCCAGACCTAAAACCCTTCCAGCCCTTTCCATCAGCCCACACCTGATGTGGAGATGATCACCTGGATGGCTGGAGATCACCTGGATGGCTGGAGATCACCTGGATGGTTGGGGATCACCTGGATGGTTGGACATCCTGAGCTCAGGAAATAAGATTTCCAAATAAAATTAAGGAAACCTCAAGCATGTTTGTTGTCCTTCCTTCTCCATTCATTTCCACTCCCTGTCTGAGGCAGAGACAGTCAGTTCCCAGCTCATTTCTGACGTCCAGGGAGTTGAAAGCATTCCAGACTCCACTTGCCCGCTGTCCCCTCGCAGTTCCCACATTCACTCTGCTGCATCAAGGAAACATCCCCCAGTTTTCGTGCCAGGGAGTAGAATTTCTGGGAAAGATGCCACCACTTCTTCTAATCAATTGTTTTGAGATGCCACTACTTCGCCACGGCTGGAAGTGCCACTCTTGGGGGACATCTGAAAATAATTCCTTCATTTTTAGGTCAAACGTTGCCCTCCAGCACCGCCCAGCCCACACTGCAAGAGGAACTGGAGGGAGGAGAGGCCTGTTCTGGTGTTGAGATGCCCAGAACAGAGCACTGAGCTCCTGGTGTGGTCCCATCTGGAATGTCACTTAATAGCCAAGTCAATGAGGGTTTTTTGAGTCGAGCTTAATCCAAGTAGTCCCCCTCCTCGGGGGTAAGGGAGGGGAGCAGTGGTTTGGGTTTCAACCTCAAGTGATACCTCATTAATTTAGGGGGAAAAAACCCAACTGTGAGAGGGGATGTGAGGCCTGAGATTCCTCACAAACGAGAAAAAAAAGGGAAAAAATACAGTCTGATCAAGGCCTAATCCAAGTGCCAGGATAGCTGCTTGTCAAGTCTTAAAGGAGCAAGGAACAGACAAATTCAATTTTGCCTTAGTTAAGGCTCAGCTCTAAGGGAAACATGAGCTTGTCACAGTTTTCCTAATGAACAATGTGGAAAATTCAGCCAAGATGGATGTTTCTGGATCCCTCAGGTCTGAGGAGGAGCTTCCAGCACCGTTTCCCTTTGGAACACCCATCTGGTTAAGGAGTAAACAAGTCCCAGCTTATCTGTGCTCCACCTCTGCCTGCTGAGCCTTAATTAGAAGCTGAGCATATTCGAGAAAATTGGGATGGATTATCTCAGACAGCATTCCCAGGAATTGGATACCACACAGGCACCTACAGAGGGCCAAGGAGGAAGAGTAGGAACCAAAACACCCCCCTGGCCCTGCACACACAGAGAACCCCAAAGGATCCCACAGCAGCCGGAGGCACCTCTGCCACAGAGCTCCAAAAATCCTCCACCCTGGGATCAGGGAGGACACACAGAGGTGGGAAAGCACTGAAAATATGAAGAAATGGGGCATCATCTAAAGAACTGCCCCTTCTGAAAGACACCTCAGGCCACCTCAGCAGGAGCAGGAATTGCTGGAACAGGTTTGATCCCGGTTGAGGGGGGTTTTCATGGCCCCACAAATTCCCTGAGCCAGACCAGGCCTAGAACCTTCTGAGTGGTGTTTTTGGTGCCCTGCACCCAAGAAAACCAGCCCACGGGTGCTCACAGTGCTCTCATGCACACAAGCAACGCTTGACTTAAGCCACTGTATAGGCAGGCCTAAAACTATGGAATCATGGAATGGTTTGGGTTGGAAGATCAACCTGGAGAGACCTTAAAGGATCATCCAACCCCCTGCCATGAGCAGGGACACCTTCCACTAGCCCAGGTTGCTCCAAGGCCTGTCCAACCTGTTTGATGTCAGAAATGGATGAATTTGGAAGTCAAATCATCTGCTGCCTTCAGACACCCGACTCACCCCTGGGTTTGAGGCTGCAAAGGGGAGCAGGACGATGGCAGAACCACAAGACTCTTCCAGCTCTTCTCCTGACACCTCCTGCAGCTTCCCAGCAGAGAGGAGAACTCAGGGAACCGCTCCCACAACATCAACCATCTCACTGTGTGCAAGTGCCAGGCTGGAATGTGCAAATCCACCTCAAAATGAAGATGTGCCTCGGGAAAAGGGAGCTGGGAAGGGTCTGTGCTGACCGGCAGCAACGAGGCCTCATCCCGAAATGTCTTCTGTGACCTCATCCCGAAATAAAAGGCACCTGGTGAAGTTCTCCAGCCACTTCTGACCATTTGACTTCCAGGGTTGGATGGAACATTGAACACCCTGGTTCAGTGGAAGGTGTCCCTGCCCATGGGATTGGAACTTAAAGATGAGCTTTAAGGTCCTTCCCACCCCAAACCATTCCATAACTCCATGATTTTATGACTCTGAGGTGATTTTTCCCAGCTACTAAACTGCCTTTCCTACAGTGTGAGACCACACATGAACCTGAGGGAGGTTCTCCCTCCAGGTAAAGTGCACCAGCTCCTGGAAGAGTCCAGAAAGCTGCTCCTTCCCCTCTCTCTGGCCACAAAGCAGCTGCCAGTAATTGCTTGTTCTGTCCTGCTTCCAAGCAAAGGAGAACAAGGACCTAAAGGAACAATAGAGGAGAAATAACCCTTGTGGAACAAGCATCTTGTAAAGTCCTAAATAATCAGCTCTGACAAAGGCATTCAGAAATGTCTAATTGCTCCACAGGGGCAGAGGGGGAGGCTGGAGAGTCATTGAATCAGTGAAATGAGGGACAGGAAACAAGACACCTGGGGCCACACAGAGTCATCACCAGTGGAAGTTCATTAATAAAAGGCCCTGAGGAAATAACATATGGCTCAATGGGAGACTTCAAGAGGTTGCTTAGGCTGGCCTAACATGTTTAGGAAACTGGGCATAATGAAATGATAAATGACTGTGAGCAAAAAAAAAAAAACAAGAGGGAAATGAGAAGAGCCAAAATTGAGCTCAAAAAAAAAAAAAAAAAAAAGGCCCCAAGTATTAAAACAAATCAACTGGAGGTCCTTTCAGGATTTGGCCCCATCAGGGCTTCAGGGCAGGTCAGGAGCATGGTTTGGAAGGAAATCTCTTCAGATCATATTAAATCTGTGAGGCTGGGTGAAAGCAAGTCAGGTTCTCCCAGAAATAAGTCAATTCATGAAAATCATTCCCTGTTTCCACGGCTGAGAGGACAGCCCAGCTCTGAACCTTGCTTTTCATAAACTCAGCCTGGTTAAACCCCACTAGGCCTCGTGGGCTAAAACAGTTTAAGAAGAGAACAAGATGGCACCAGGAGATCACTCAAATGTGGCTTCTGTCCTACAAAAATCCTTCCCTGGGAGGGTGGGGAGGCCCTGGAAAAGTTTGCCCAGAGAAGCTGTGGCTGCCCCTGGAGCCCTGGAAGTGTCCAAGGCCAGGTTGGAGCAACCTGGGCTAGTGGAAGGTGTCCCTGTCCATGGCAGGGGGTGGCACTGGATGGGCTTTGAGGTCCCTTCCAACCCAAACCATTCCATGATTCTGAAATCCTGTGTTAACTCTTTTCCAGGACACACTGGTCGGGGCATTAGAGAACTGCTGCAGACACTCCAAAGACTCCCAGCAAAGGCCTTGCAGAATTCCTTACATGTGTGAGGTGGATGTGATGGAGCCCCTGCAGTTTAACGAGACAAGATGACCCCAGCCCTTGACACCAGGGAATTCCTTGTGGCAAAAAGGATCTGAAAACCAGAAAGAAATGAAAAGCAAGAGTGGATTTCCCTCCTGGCCAAAGGTGGAAACGAGACCCTTCCATCTGCTGCCTTCAAACACAGGCACTGATGGCCTGGGCAGGGAAGGAGGCAGAGAGACAGCAGCACTTCCAAATGGTGCACAGTTATTGGGGTCACTCAGGCAGGAAGGTTTTCCAGAGGGATGGGCAGCAGCTCTGTGGTGCCAAGCAGAATTAACCACTCATAAACGATGCAGGGGAAAAATTGCCTTTCATTGTTGCTCAGCTCAGCTAAAGGGCTCCCTGAACCCCTCCAGGGGCACCCTGACTCGGGGTTGGATTGCAAAAAAATTGGGATATTTTGGCTGTGGAAGAAATTCCCTGCAGAAAAAAGGCTCAGGGATTGTCATTCCAGCTTCCCACGTGAGCAGAGGTACAGGCACAGCTGGGAAACGCCACTGGTCACCTCCTTCCAAAGCTGGCACCACAGGAGTCACTGCTGACCTTCTGTTGGCCTCTTCCATCTGCCAGCTCAGCCCAGATAAGCTGAGTTTAATTAAAACCCTTTATACAGAGGGGTTTTGTGCCCCAGTAAAGTCTCAGTGACCGGAGCAGGATGAGCAGGACCCACACAGGCAATTTTGGCACCAAATCAGTGACAAAACTGCTTCTTTATGCAGTGAGGGGTGAGGAGGAGCTGGGGGAAGCCTGGAGGGGTGTGAAAGGTAATTATAGGACAGAATTTAACTGTAGGGTGGACTGACTGAACCCAAAACTGGAGGGCAGCTCCGATGAGGATACTCAGTTATCTGATTCCATCAACTGGAAGTGCATTAAAACACATCAAATGGGACGGAAGAGCAAATGTTTTGAGTTCCCACCATATGATTCAGCCTTTCCAGGCCTGCTGTGGTAAAAGTTAAGCCCAGAGGATCCAGGAGAGTAAACTGATGGATTTTTCCCATCAGGATTTTTCCCATTGAAATCTCTCCTTGGACATTCTGTGGGGCTCATTTCCCATGGATACAGCAGGCTGGGATTTGCCCTCACCCTCCATCCAGTCCCACCGCTGTCCAAAGCAGGGAGCAGTTGGAATTCCCCATGAGAGGGATGGACAAACAGCTCAAAGCAGACAGACATCAGCCATCCCGTGGCAATCCCATTTCCCCCTTCTCCAGGCTCACATTTTTTGGCCCCAAAAGGACACAAACGTTGGAATTGTTTGTTTGGGGCCGGAGGAAATGGAGGTTGTGTTTCTCTGTGGCCATCCCTCTCACGTGGGGCTGTGTGTGTTTGTCCTGTGTTGGACCAGCAGGACAAACAGACTTAGGCACACGAGTAAACAGAGCTTAAAGTTCCTCAGGCTGGGCTTATATGGAGACTTTAATCCAACAGGATCTGTCCTGCAACTGGCCAAGGCTGCTTTGGCTCCTGCCTTTACCCACAGCAGGATCCAGGTCCCTCCCAGGCCTTCCTGCACCGAGACATGGAGGAGCCAAACAGTGCTCAAAAATCAGGGAATCAATTCCTTCCAGGGCCTAAAGGGGCTCCAGGAGAGCTGGAGAGGGACTGGAGACAAGGGATGGAGGGACAGGACAAAGGGGGAATGGCTTCCCACTGCCAGAGGGAAGGGAGAGATGGGATATTGGGAAGGAATTCCTGGCTGGGAGGGTAGGGAGGGGCTGGGATAGAATTCCCAGAGAAGCTGTGGCTGCCCCTGGATCCCTGGAAGTGTCCAAGGCCAGGTTGGACGGGGCTTGGAGCAACCTGGGCTGGTGGGAGGTGTCCCTGCCCATGGCAGGGGGTGGCACTGGGTGGGCTTTAAGGTCTCTCCCAACCCAAACTATCCTGGGATTCCACAATTCCATAATTCCTGTGCACACAGAGATTCTCCCAGCCAGGTTGGGGTTCAGAAGATCCCCTGGGCACAGCTGGAACTGCACTGGCATCGATCCCAGGAGATTCCAGTGAAAAGGAAAGGTCAGGGAATGGAGGGTCCTTTCCAGCAGGACCAGCTGCTCCTCTGTAGGCTCAGACTAAAGTTACAATCCCGGAATGGTTTGGGTTGGGAGGGACCTTAAACCCATCCAGGGCCACCCCCTGCCACGGGCAGGGACACCTTCCACCAGCCCAGGTTGCTCCAAATCCCATCCAACCTGGCCTTGGACACTTCCAGGGGCAGCCACAGCTTCTCTGGGCTGGTTCAAGAGCTGTTAAATTGCTTAAATTAAACCTGGTTTCAGAGGCAGTTTTAGGACTTTGAATCTTATTTTATGGAAGTTCTCTTCCTATTTTCCTGTTATTTCATGACTAATCAATACAATTATGCCCTGACTAACGATGACATGTCATAACATGACATGCCATAATTTAAATATCCTTCTATTCAACCCAAAAAATGCTATTTTTAAAACAATTAAGGGCAGTTGCTGCCTAGTAGGGATCAAAACATCTTTTTTTGTTGTTTTCCTCTCAGGATACTTTGCTGCTTTGACACAGAAAAAGAAAGAGAATGAAATCTTTAAGTCAGCACCGAGCAGAGGCTGCTCTACATTAAATTTAGAATAAAATAAAAAAATAAAATTCAAGTGACAGAATGTTTGGACTGCTTGTCACCCTGTACCTACAGCAACGCTCACAGCCCAGGCAGCACCCAGAAACAGCTTAAAACAATGAAAAATACAAAAGAAAACAGAATAAAAATTATTTTAAATCTAAAGAGAACATTAGAATCATGGAAAATCGGGTGATTTTCCAACACAAAATGGGCAGGAGGAGGAAAAGGGCAGAAATTCATTTCATTCTGCAGCAGTTTTTGATCCCAAATCTGGCTCCATCTGACTGCTAAAAGCACTTTCCTTTGGAACTCATGTGGCCACTTCTGTGAGAAAAGCAATTAAAAAAAAAAATTGGCTGGGAAATCCTCTTCCTCCGAGAGAAGGAAGTGATAAAAATGATATTATACCCAATTCTCTGTGTTTTTTAAACACTTCTCTGTCCCTGCTAATTACCAGTCACATCTTATCTCTGAGCTTTCCCCAGGAACCTCCAGGTGACCTGGAACACACTGAGATAAAACACCCAACTGATGTAAAACGAACCAAACTCACCCAAAATTTAAAAGAGAACCAAATTGTGGCTCTTTATTTGCAGGGAAATGCACTTTATGCAACAACTTCTCTCTTGAATTTCCTTCTCCCTGATTAGGCCACTTGTTTTGTTGGTTTTTTTTTTCAGTCAAGTGTTTCCTCAAAGTATTTCATTATTTTCCTTTCCTTCAAGTCTCTCTTTTTTTTTTTAGTGAAAAAATATCAAGTTTGGCCATCCCTCTTTCCTTACTCCAGGTTTGGTGTCTTATTTCCCCAGATTCTCTCCCTGTTTCCCTTCTTAAATGAGATTTTTTTTGCCTCCTACTGAGCCTCCAGGGAAAGGCTCTAGGAAGGAATAGATTTATTTGCTGGTAATATATAAATACAAATAAAAGCTGCAACCAGAAAGCTAAATAACAGCTACAAATACATGTGACACATATAAATATAGATGAGTTTTCCTGCATGTGAAAAGCACTGTTTGAACAATATTGGATATTAAAAAAGATAAATTGGTTCTGTCATATCACTGGGAGGTGGAGATGCAGAGATTCTATCTTCCCTTTTTTTTTTTTTTTTTTTTTTTTAAGGCAACGGAAATTTCAGAAAACAAATCCATGGATTTCTCAAAGCTAAAAGTGGGAATAGAGGCAGGACCAACACTCACAAGGACAGAAACACTCCATCAGGAGAACTCCAAAGAGAAGGAATCGGTTCAGGAATGCACTGAGGAAGAGAGGAGGGAAGTGTAGGAGAATATGTGAAAATTAATCTAATTATAGAAAGACACCTGATACAGCTTGAAAGCAAATTGAGCACGAGTACCTCCAAAACTGCAGTTTCCTGTAATAAAAAGAGCCTTGACATATCCTGGCTGAAAGGGTTTGTTTCCTGACAGAGAGGCTCAAATTAAAAAAAACCAAACTGAACTTCTTTATGTCAAAAAAAAAAAAAGTACTGCAGGAAACCTAAAATGAACTGGACAAGGGACAAAATTCAGGCATTTCCACTGAAATTCTCTCCCAGCTCCAAAAAAAAGGGACAGAACTTTGAAAGATGGCACGAAGAAATGTGTTTATCTGAAGTCAGACAAAGTTTTTATCTTTCCCTAAGTTTGCCCAGAACAGCCCAGCCTTGCCCTAAACTCAGCTCAGAGCCCAACCAAAGCCCACGAGGTATTTTCAAATAACTTGACACACACAGCAAAGAGGAGAAAACTCATTAAAGTTAATTGGCCCACCTGGAGAGCTTGGTCTCCGCCAAGAGTCACTTCTTTATTATTTTCCAAGGAATGTTTGTTGGAAGTCTTTCAGGAGAGCTCTGATTTTCGCTGGGCCAGGGTGGCATCAGCAGGTTGTTGAGCTGGGCTGAAATCAACAGGGCTGGCAAATAATGATATCATAAATAAGGATAAAGATAAAACATTTAGATTAGATATTAGTAGAATAAATATAAATATAATTTAGATATCATTGGGCTTCGCGAACGAAGATTTGGGAAGATCCCAAATATAAATATAAAATAAATGTAAAATATGGTAAACACAAAATATAATAAGTAATTAAAAAATAAGCACGTGTTCTAGCCCAGATCCAAGGAGAAATCAATGGGAATAAAACCTCAACTCCCTGACAGGGAGGGGGGTCAGGCTCTGCTGCCAGGGAACAAGGGACAGGAGGAGAGGGAATGGCCTCCAGCTGTGCCAGGGGAGGCTCAGGTTGGACATCAGGAGGAATTTCTTCATCTTCACCCCTGAAAGGATTTGCCTGTGAAAAGGGATATTAGAGCTCTCCTGGAGCACCTGGAGAGGGAACAACACACAGGAAAAGAACAGGATTTTATCAAAGGGTGATGTTGATATTGGGAGAAATGGAATTATATTGGCCACAGGTAGATTTAGGTTGGAAACCATGGAAGATTCCCAGCCCTCTGAGGCCTGAGGCTGTGGCACAGAATTCCAGGAGGAGCAGGAGGGTGACCAGGTGTGGAAAGGTTTAATTTAAAGAGGCTCAGGGGGGATCATCTTGCTCTTTCCAACCCCCTGACAGGAGGGGGGAGCTGGGCTCTGCTGCCAGGGAAGAAGGGACAGGAGGAGAGGGAACGGCCTCCAGCTGTGCCAGGGGAGGCTCAGGTTGGACAGGAGGAGGAATTTGCTGCTGGAAAGGGTGGTGAGGCCTTGGAAGTGGAATCCCCATCCCTGGAGGTGTCCCAGGAAGGCCTGGCCGTGGCACTCAGTGCTCTGGGCTGGGGGACAAGGTGGGGACAAGGTTGGACTCGACAATCCCTGAGGGGCTTTCCCAACCTTCATAATCCTGTGATTCCATGAAAACAAACCACGTGCATCCGTTTGCAAGAACGAGGCACCTTGAGGAACCTCTGGGGCTTCTGGGTTTCGACCTCACAAAAATCCCTCCGCAAATATTTTTGGCCAAACCCTCCCCCCGTGGGACCCCGAGTGGCTTTGGTGGCTTGGCCACATTTCCCATGCAAAGCAGCCATAACATTTCTGTGGGTTCTCACATGAGGGACACCACTATTGTCCTTTCTCAAGAGCCAGCATTCAGGGAATGGAATTGGAATCATAACAACCCTGGGAGGGGGCTCGGGCTCTTCCCAATTAACGGGGGGTTCAGCCCACAGCCGTTTTTAGAGCTCCCAGGGCTCCAGAGGAATGTCACGTGCAGGAGGGACTGTGACTCTGGGATTCACGAGCCTCCCCACAGCCCTCAGCCCTGCTCATCTCCCAGGGGTTATTCACAGTCAGCAGAGGCTGAGGAGAAGCTCCCCGTGGAGAAACGCTGCTCCTGTGGGCAGTGATTCACCCAGAGCACAGAGAGCCTTCAGAGAAACCAGTGCCCAAAGGGAAGGTTGGAGACAGACTTTTCCCAAGGCTCTGGAGTGACAGGACAAAGGGTGGTGGCGTTAGGCTGGAGGAGGGCAGGGTTAGATGGGATACCGGGAAGGAATTCTTGGCTGTGAGGGTGGGGAGGGGCTGGGATGGAATTCCCAGAGAAGCTGTGGCTGCCCCTGGATCCCTGGAATTGTCCAGAGCCAGGTTGGAGCAACCTGGGCTAGTGGAAGGTGTCCCTGCCCATGGCAGGAGGTGGTACTGGATGATCCTTAAGGTCCCTCCCAACCCAAACCTCTCCGTGATTCCGTGTTCCAGGTGATGGTTTCCAACCCATGGAGATGATGGTGATGCTGAGCACAAACACCAGACCAGCAATTTTATCCTCTCACAAACCAGGGTGAGATGATAAAATTGATGATGCACGGCAGGGTGAGGTGACCCTGACCCAGCCCTCAGAGGTGACAAACAGCACAGTGGAGGACAACCACAGCCAGGGAGGAGCTTTATAAACCAACTCTGAGAGCTTCAAACCCTTCACAGCTCTGCAGAGTGATAAAACTATCCCAGCATGGTTTAGGTTGGAGGGGACCTCAAAGACCACCCACTTCCACCCCTCTGCCAGGGGCAGGGCCACCTTCCATGAGACAGGTTGCTCCAAATAAATCAACATTGTGACCAACTACAAAACTTTTGTACCAAATGCTTCCACCAGCCCTGTTTTAACACCCTGCACTCAGACTGGTGGGATCTTTTCAGTGGTGCCCAGCGACAGGACTAGAAACTAAAGGCACAAGAAGTTCCTCTTCAACACGAGGAAGAACTTCCTTCCACGGAGGTGGCAGAGCCTGGAACAGCTGGAACAGCTGCCCAGGGAGGGTTTGGAGTCTCCCTGTCTGGAGACATTCCAGCCCCACTTGGATGTGTTCCTGTGTCACCTGCTCCTTGGGGGCTGGACTGGGTGATCTCCAGAGGTGCCTTCCCACCCTAATGATTCCGGGATTCTGGGATCTCAGCTCTTCGAGCCCCACACTGGGCACCAAAAATGACCTTTGTGATTTAAAGTGGAGCTAAAGACGACACAGACACACGTTCACTCCCTCCCTCCCTCCCAGGGGGATCAGGAGAAGCAGGAAAGAGGGAAAACTTGTGGGCTGAGATGAAGGCAGTTTAAGAGGAGAAAAAATGAAGGGAAAAGAATAGAATCATGGAAGGGACCTTAAAGATCATCCAGTTCCAACCCTGGACACCTTCCACTAGCCCAGGTTGCTCCAAGCCCCGTCCAACCTGGCCTGGGACACTTCCAGGGATCCAGGGGCAGCCACAGCTTCTCTGGGCATCCACAACTTCTCTGCTCCTCCAAAACTCAGCCAGGGGCCTTTCACTGACCCAGTGGAATCTCCCCATCCCACAAAACCCCGCTCAGGATTTTCACAAGCCACATTTCCCTACGTGCCAGTCAGCACTCTGCAAACCAGACTGACCTGGCAGCCTCAGCACAACACAAACCCAAGAGGGATTAAAACCCTCCCAGGTTTTACAGAGTGTGTTACCTCCCTGTAAAAACCACTTTTGGAAGGAACCTGGAATACTTCAGGGCTGGAACCTTTCAATGCCTCACTCCCCCTCTTCACCAGCATGAAGTGGTGCCTCTCCCACCCCTCCACCAAGAGGAGCAGCAGTAGCCTGAGGTGGTCCCTGAGCTGCAGCCAGAGGGCTTTTAAAGCTTTTAAAAGGTCTATTGAAGCAGCACCAAGAAAGCAACACGTTCCACAGGTCATGGAGAGTAACAGCTTTTTAATCTTCCTCCATGAATGAAGCAGTTGGGAAAACATAAGTTTTGGCTCCACGTCAGTTCTCACTTCTATTCTGCCCAAACCTCCAAATTCTAGGAAAGGACACAATGATGCTTCTCTTTTCAATCCCTTGTTCTCTTTCAGGCTGCTCCCGATGAATTTATCAAGCATCTCGTTTGCTGGAGCTTGTGTTTTTCCAAGAGCTCTTCAGTGGGATGTTACACGAAAATCCTGCCAGCAACCAAGTCTGAGAAAAGTGAATCCTAAACTCTAAAAGGCCAATAAAAAGACCCTCATGTTTTAAGCAACGCTGATGATTTTTAAGCCTGTTCTTACATTCCAGGAGTTGGAAACATCTGGGGGGGGAAGGTTGTCTTATAATTGTAGCCTGAAGGGATCCCAAAAGAAAAGTGTAGAGGGACCCTTTTACCAGAGCCTGGAGTAACAGGACAAGTGGGAATGGCTTCAAACTGCCAGAGGAGAGTTAGATTAAGATATTAGGAAGAAATTCTTCCCTGGGAGGGTGGTGACCCAGAGAAGCTGTGGCTGCCCCTGGATCCCTGGAAGTGCCCAAGGCCAGGTTGGACAGGGCTTGGAGCAACCTGGGCTGGTGGAAGGTGTCCCTGCCCATGGCAGGGGGTGGCACTGGATGATCCTTAAAATCCCTTCCAACCCACAGCATCCTGGGATTCTCTGCTTAACATTTCTGCTGGAGATCCTGGCAGTGCTGGACAGATCCTTGGAGCCTCTCCGAGCACAAACAACTGTGCTCACATCTCAAAAGAAATTCCTGACTCCAGCAGGACTGGTTTGAATTTCAAACTCTTCCTTCCTGACAGACTGAAGCAACTTCCTGAAGAGCAGCTGATGTCCCTGAGTGACAGGGGATGTTTCAGGATCAAAGCCCAGGTTTAGCAGGAGGAGCCCATGAGTCACATTGACTTTTGCCATTGGAATCACTCCCTGGATGATTCCCAAAGCAGCACATCCCAGAGTGCTGCTGGTGCCCAGCTCAACCAGGAGGATTTGAGGTGATTTTCAGAGTGCCTGCAAAATATTTGGTGCCAGAAGATCCTGAAATTCTTTCAGCTCATGCTACAACAAAGGGGATTTTGAGGCACTGTCAGTCCATGGGAGTAAATCCCTGAACACACCAACTTCCCGGGATCAGGGCAGTGGCCATGGAGTTCTTTGATGGTGCAGTGCCCTCAGCCTGCTGAAGAACCCTCCAGAGGGCAAAGTCCAGCCATGGAAGGAGGAGGAGATGAGGAAAAAGGAGTAACTGAGGACATACCCAAGATCTCCACCGTGAAACCATCGTGTTCAGTTGTTTGCTGAGAAAACATTCCCGAGCCAGGAGAGCTGCCAGTTGTTATTTTAATACTTACCCAACTCTGTGTGTCCCCACAATCCACAAACAAGGAAACCAGAGGATCTGGGAGCAGAAAACTGCTTATTTCATACACATAATGCAAGGGAGGGCTGAAGAGCTTCACTATCGGATTCTTTGGCAAACAAAACTTAAAGTACTGGTGTTCAAATGTTTTAGGCCTTTGGGAATGCCGTGGAGTGTGACATTTTAGGCCATGGTTTGGCTGTACAGACTCCTCTGGCTCTCCAGCAACACCACAGTGTCCTGGATTTTTAGTCCTGAAGATCAAGAGTCTCTCAGAGCCCAGCAGGATAAACCGGGTATCGGTGGTCAAAGAGGGAAAGATGTTTAAGGTTTCCCTTCCTCTGCAGGGAGGGTTTATGATCATTCAGGGCACAAATACTCATTTTCTTCCACAGCACAACTGTTTGCTCAGGCCCAGAACTGCTCCAATCTGATCCACTCGCCCCCATTCCTGCATTTACCCCGTTAGGCATCAACTTCCCAAAATATCCAACTCTGGGCTAAACAAATTATAACCCGAGACTCCCCTGCCTCACCCACTATTAAACTGACACAAAATAAAAACTATTCCTATTAGAAACTATCAATTAGGAAGGAAAGAGCAGCTTTTCACGGGCCTTTTATAAATAAACCCTCCTGTTGAGAAAGCCCCCCCAGTGCCAGGGCAACCACGGCCCTGCTTGTGGCCACGGGTGGCACCGGTGGGTGTCTGTGCCCCAGAGGCACAGAGGACTCAGTCACTCCCTTCTGCACACTCAGCACTCCAGGAACCAGGATCTGCTGTGGCTCCAGGGGATGTGCTCATCCTGGGATGAGCTGGAATCAGGAGGCCAAGCCTTCTGCTCCTGCCATCCAGCAGTGCCAGTGATCCATCAACGGAGATAAAGAATGGGGCCCTCAGGGAAGAGAGGCCTGAGAGGCTGACTGAGCAAAGGTCCTGATTCACAGCTGACATCCGTGGATTTACTGAGCAGCTCTCGGGCTCGGCTCTGAGGAGAATCCAGGGTTTTCCTGCTGACTGAGGGATGGGGACTGAAAAAAAGACACGGAGGGGCTGGAGCGTGTGCAGGGAAGGGAACGGAGCTGGGGAAGGGGCTGGAGCAGCAGGAGGGGCTGAGGGAGCTGGGGGGGCTCAGCCTGGAGAAAAGGAGGCTCAGGGGGGACCTTCTGGCTCTGCAACCCCCTGACAGGAGGGGGGAGCTGGGGAGGTCGGGCTCTGCTGCCAGGGAACAAGGGACAGGAGGAGAGGGAACGGCCTCCAGCTGTGCCAGGGGAGGCTCAGGTTGGACAGGAGGAGGAATTTGCTGCTGGAAAGGGTGGTGAGGCCTTGGCAGGGGCTGCCCAGGGAGGCTTGGAGTGCCCAGCCCTGGAGGTGTCCCAGGAAGGCCTGGCCGTGGCACTCAGTGCTCTGGGCTGGGGGACAAGGTGGGGATGGGGCACAGGGTGGGCTCCTTGACCTCGGAGCTCTTTTCCAACCTCAGGGATTCTGGGATCATTGAAATTGGGACAAACTAAATGCAAAATTTAATACTATGCTAAAGAAAACTCAATAAAGACAAACAACCAACATTTACACACGTCCAGCTCCTGCTGCCCTTCAGTTGGGGGAGCTGAAAGTTTCAATATTCTCCCTTCTACCCAGAATAAATCCAGGAAAATCCAAATTCCTCCCAGAGGCAAAGCGACTTTAAAACCACAGACTTTCAGTTCATGTCCCCTTTAAGCCAAGCTTTGGGGAAACCTTTAAGACATTCTTTAAAACATTCTCTATTTCCCCACGTGCAGTTTGCACTTTCTCCACCACAAATCCCAATTTTCAGCAGAAAGGGGCAGCTCAGGGAGCCAAACCTGCAGCACAGACTCCCAAACCTCTGGCTCCTTCTTCCCATATCCAAAAATCATTGATAAGAAAAGCTCTGCACACAGTGGAAACTGGTTGTAACTACAAAAAAAAAAAGGGCAGTACTACAGATTCAGCTTCAGTAAATGTGCAGTGCATTCCCTCTCTTCTTCCTACAGTTTTTCCAAGAAAGAAGAGACAAAACAGGACAGTCTGCACTTAAAAAAAAAGCAGATTTAAACACAGAAAAAAACACCATAAAGAAAAAAGTTCCAAGCAACCAAACCCTACAAAACCACACGTGTCTCCTAAAGAAAGATGTAGGGGAAAAAAAGGTCTTTTTTTTTTCCTGAAGATATTCAGAAAAAACAATGATTTCTTTTCCCCCTCAAAGTTCTGCATCCAAAGGAAAAAAGGAGAACACACAAAACCCCCTCCAGAAATGATCCAACTACTGGAATTTAGTCAGGAACAGGAGGTTGAACTCCATGAATGTCATTTTTCACCAGGGCTGATTTGCCTCCTGTTTTCACAAGAAGGAAAAAAAAAAAAAGACAAAAATATATATATTAAGTATTTTTCTCCTGTTCTCAAAAGAGAAAAAAAAAGGGGGGGCAAAAATTATACCTTAAGACTTTAGTCCTGATCTTTTTCTCAGTCTGAAATGTCCAGTTGAAGGTAAAATAAAGCACTTTTCATTCTCCTGGTCATCTAAGTCAGGATTAGTCTCCAAGTTGCCCCCTGGAAGTTTCTAGAGAGAAGAATTTTTCTTACCTGTACTACGAACAAAGTTATTGCCTTAAAGGACTCTGATGTGTCTTTTGGCACTGGAAGTTATTTTTTTATCTTGTACCTTTTCTGCTTTTAAAAAAAAATGAGTCAAGTTTTATTTTTAATCACGCTTTTATTCCCCTCCCAAAAAACAAGCCAAAAGAAAAAAAAAAAGCCCCCAACAAATCACATCCTCCCCTGCTATATTTACACTGTAGACTTCTTAATCTCTTATGTAAATACACATATTCTGAATAATCTCTGGAAAAGAATGCTATTTTTAGCATCCTGCTGATGGATAAATCTTCATTATCAACTTAACGCTGGAAGAGGAAAGTAAATCAATTTTCAGAGCTGTCAAAGATCCAGATAAGCAGGGAGATTAAGGGCTATTTAAATTATTTGCAACAAAAAGAACCCCTCAATTGTTACAATAACTCCAGAGAGTGACTCTACCACACACATCACACGGGCAGAAGGGATTATTTGGGACCTGAGTTACCAAAATCGTTTTCCAAAGTGGGAATAACCCACTTTTTAAAAAAAGGTTCCAAACATCTGGGAGAGTCACTTCTTCCTGCCGCTTAGTTTGTCTTCATAGTTGACTGGGACCATTCCAGGGCATTCCTCTGGCTTTGCCAGGGGGTGCTTGACAAAGCCCTGCCTGATGACATCAATGTCCCGTCCCAGATGCTCCGTCATGGCCGAGACAATCGAAGGGGGGGCCTCCAAGTCTATCAAAAAATACCTGCAGTGAGAGAAACACAAAATAACGGCTTGAATTCAAGAAACTGTTCGATGGGATTTCCTAAATTAGGTTTTCTAGTTTATTTTTTTTTATATTGTGGTACTGGAGTGGTTGGAAATGAACTTGATGATCTCAGAGGTCCCTTCCTACCCAGCTGATTCTGTGATTCTGTGAAAGCTTGTTGTTGTCTTGATTTCAAAGATGAAAAGTTCAATTGAACTCTTCTTTGTTCATCATGGATTCAGCCTGAGCTGAGAGGACCCCCAAGGTTCATCCAGTCCAAGCCCTGGCCCTGCCCAGGACACCCCAACACTCCCCCCTGTCCCTCAGAGCGTTGTCCAAACCCTCCTGGAGCTCTGGCAGCCTTGGGGCCGTGCCCACTGCCCTGGGGAGCCTGGTCAGTGCCCAGCACCCTCTGGGGGAAGAACCTTTTCCTGAGATCCACCCTGAGCCTGCCCTGTCCCAGCTCCAGCCCTTCCCTGGGTCCTGTCCCTGCTCCCAGAGGTCGGAGCTGCCCCTCAGGAGGAGCTGCAGCCCCTGCTGAGCTCTGCCCTGGGGCTGCTCTGCTCCAGCTGCACCAGCCAAGTGCCCTCAGTCCCTCCTGGTGTGGTTCTTTCACTGTATTTCCACAATAAATTCCTTTGCTGAAGAACTGCAGCTCCTTCAGAAGCAGCATCATATCTACTGCTCCTGCCAGTGATCAGTGACTCAGGGCAGGAATCCTGCAGAGTGCAAAACATCACAGAGTCCCACAATGGTTCAGGTTGGAAGGACCTCAAAGCCCATCCAGTGCCACCCCTGCCATGGGCAGGGACACCTTCCACCAGCCCAGGTTGCTCCAAGCCCCGTCCAACCTGGCCTTGGACACTTCCAGGGATCCAGGGGCAGCCACAGCTTCTCTGGGCAACCTGGGCCAGGGCCTCCCCACCCTCACAGGGAAGAATTAATTCTTAATATTCAATCTAAACTTACTCTGTGTCAGTGTGAAGCCATTCCCCAGCTCTGCTGGTTCATTCACAACATTTCAAGGGAGGAGGGATGGCCA
This sequence comes from Corapipo altera, assembly GCF_003945725.1. Classification (NCBI taxonomy): domain Eukaryota; kingdom Metazoa; phylum Chordata; class Aves; order Passeriformes; family Pipridae; genus Corapipo; species Corapipo altera. The sequence goes on along the minus strand of NW_020884872.1, from coordinate 593,767 downwards.
GGGCCACCAAGAGGATCCCAGGGCTGGAGCAGCTCTGCTGAGAGGAAAGGTTGGGAGAGCTGGGATTGTTCAGCCTGGAGAAGAGAAGCTTTGGGGTGACCTGATTGTGGCCTTGCAGGGCCTGAAGGAGCTCCAGGGAAGACGGAGAGAGATTATTTCCAAGGCCCTGGAGTGACAGGACAACAGGGAATGGCTTCCCACTGCCAGAGGGCAGGGTTAGATGGGATATTGGGAAGGAATTCCTGGCTGGGAGGGTGGGGAGGCCCTGACACAGGTTGCCCAGAGAAGCTGTGGCTGCCCCTGGATCCCTGGAAGTGTCCAAGGCCAGGTTGGACAGGGCTTGGAGCAACCTGGGCTGGTGGAAGGTGTCCAGGGTTGGAACTGGATGATCTTTATGGTCACTTCCAGCCCAAACCTTTCGTGGACTCCAGGATTCTCCAAGGACACCTCTCCAGGAAGCATCCCCTGGCCTGAAAGTGCTGTCCTTGAAATGAAGTTTTATTCCTCAAGCAGGATCAAACATCCCAGCTTGATTTCAAAGGTGGACCTGACAGAGAGGAGTTTGTTCTGCAAGAGTTACAGATTTGAACCAAGTCACCTGTAACAGGATCATCACAGTCCACCTTCACAAAGGTCATCTGGGAGGGCAAGTCCCCAAGACCAGAAGCTGAACTGGGAGCCTGAGCAGGAAATCCAGGAGGTGGGGTCGTGAACTCGACACCCTCGTGTCCTTCCCACTGAACTGAGTTAATTTTCATCCCTCTTAACGTGTTCCATCCAAAATATCCCACCCAGAGGGTCAGAAGTGACTCAGGCACCGTGTCCTGGGTTACTGCACTGGGGTGGGTCCACCTCAGAAAACACAGTGGAGATGCTTTTCCTCAGCCAGGCCCCCTGATCCCGAGGCTCTTACACGTGAGCAGCCACAATTGAGCTTTCCAGAAGGTCCGGAATTCTTGGATGTGAGGGGTAAGATGGCAAAAAACCCCTTCCTGCAGCCCACACTGAGGCAATGACTCCTCCAGAAGAGTTGCCCATCTGGCTGTGACCAGAGCCAAGGGACCAGTGCCAGGTCCTGCCAGCCCTGCATTCCAGGGCCACCGAGCTCCAGGGATAACTGGCCTTAAGGATTTGGAGGAATTCTGGTGGGCTCGGTCCTCCTTGCAGATCCTCCCGCGCTTCCACAGGGAACAAAATCCGGCCTCGTATATTTGGAAACCTGAACTACCCACTGCCTCCTGGTCTCCAGGATTGTACATTTGGAGACCTGAACTACCTGCTGCCTCCTGGTCTCCAGGATGGAGGAATGTCGCCTGGTTAAGAGTTTTGGGAGAACCAGCCTGGACAATCCGTCGGGAATCCCAGCACGGCAACGTCGGAAGGACGCCCAGCCCTCACAAAGGGCAGCTCGGGTTTTCTGGGAAAGCCATTAAAAGCTCCAAATGGTAAATTTAGCAGATGACACCTTGGGAAGCAGCCTCCAGATCCCTCTCCCAAGAAAGGAGGATGGGGGGAGAACCTCCTGCCCCGTCCCCTTCCCAGAGCACCGACGGCATTCCCGTTCCCGCTCTTCGCCGCATCCTTTCAGCCCCAAAACCGAACCCGATTTCTCGCCCCCCTCGGCTGCTGCTTTTCATTGTGTGCTCCTAAAACAGCAAGAGTTGTGTGTTTTTTATCCCACACCCCCCCACCACCAAAGGCTGCTTTGCAAGTTTGTGCTTTCTCTGCCATTAGCGAGGGGTGGAAATTTCCACTGACGCACTGTTGATAACCCAAGGAGGAGGGGGGGGGGGGGGGGGGGGGAGGGGGGGCTGTTCCCGCAGATCTTTCTGACTCCTCGGCAGAAAAAAAAGGTATTTTATCTGAGGAGACAAAACTGCAGCTTCAAAAAACAGCAGAGCCGTTAGAGAGCAACGATTGCCTTCCTCGGCCAAAAAAATAAAAACCAACAAAACAACCCCAAAAACAGAGGGAAAAATTAGTGTTTCTGCATTAAAGGAGGAGAAGAAACGAAGGGCTGCAAAAATAATAAGGAAACACAATGGACAATGCAATCCCCAGGGAGATCTGAAACCCTCTCCCCCCCCAGATATCCACATTTAAATCGACCCTCCCGAGGCCGTGGGGGTTTTTTTACCCCACCCTCAAACCTTAATTTCAGGCTGATGATGACCCAGTACACAACTGCTTGTGTAGTAAACAAAACCAAATCCCAGGGAGACCTAAAGACAGGGAAAAATACAGGAATGCAGGAGGGAAACCACCTCATTCTTGCAGAGAGAAATGCAAAAGCATTTACACTCTCTAGGAGTCACCAGGGGAGAAATGCAGGAAAATTCCACTGATTCACTATGAGACCACAGTTATTTTTGTCCTCCTGCTTGGCTGCAAACAGAAGGATGATTTAAATGCAGGAGAGCAGGGTGGAATGTATTAAAACAATGCATTAAGTGAAAAAAAAAATCATCAAATATAATATGGCCTCAAAGAAAGGAGGACGTGCCTTTGCATAGAATTGAAATTTTAAAAAAAAAGGGGGAAAAAAAGGCAGGTTTCATTTATCATTTTTATATATTCAAGCCAGAAACTGCTTGAATGAACCTTGAGTCCTAAGGACACTGAAATGTGTTGCTTTCAAATGGACAGTGTAGAACTTCAAAGAACCCGCATCAAAATTCGCTTTGGAATCCTCCTGGAATCCAACTCGGTCAGCTCGGGGAGCTGAGGGGGGAATGGCAGATGTGGTGGGCTTGGGAGAGGCCTTGTGGTCCCAAAAATGTCTTCTTCCCTCGAGAAGGTGGAAGATGTGAAGTAAAGAACACGTTCTGAGGAACACGTGGAGGTGAAACGCAGAGCAGGGAAACGGGAAATCACCTGGAGCAAACCACCCCCTTGGTGCTGGAACAGCTCAATATTTGTTCTCATTAAGTTCATCCTATATAAATGAAGTTGTTTTAGCGTCCCAAAGGCTCATTTCATCTTAGCACCACTGAAATGGGGTTCTTTGCCTCTCTGCTCAACTCTTGTGGCAGCTCCTCCTCCTCCTCAGCAGGGCACAAAGGCAAGTCCATGCTCAGGATTATCATTTGGTGGCTGGAAGGACTAGGAAATGTCTTACTTTTAGCTTTTTAGAAAAATATGTGGATGGAAATCCTTCAAAATCACCAGGACAGCACTTGGGAAGCTCCAGATCAAGCTCAAAAGCTGGGCATTAATGACCAGACTGTGCCACAGCAATGATGCCAATAAATCCACAGTGAGCAAGTACTTGGGGGGAAAAAAAAACATTTTACCATCCCCAGCCTGCAGCAATCTCATTTGCCAAATTTGAGACAGAGAATTATTAAGCTAATTAAATAATGGCAAGATATTCTCACAGAATTACTGAGGTGGAAAAGAGCTCCAAGGTCATCCAGTGCCCCCTGCGCCCGATGCCCACCTTGCCCCCCAGCCCAGAGCACTGAGTGTCACATCCAGGCCTTCCTGGGACACCTCCAGGGCTGGGCACTCCAAACCTCCCTGGGCAGCCCCTGCCAAGGCCTCACCACCCTTTCCAGCAGCAAATTCCTCCTCCTGTCCAACCTGAGCCTCCCCTGGCACAGCTGGAGGCCGTTCCCTCTCCTCCTGTCCCTTGTTCCCTGGCAGCAGAGCCCGACCTCCCCAGCTCCCCCCTCCTGTCAGGGGGTTGCAGAGCCAGAAGGTCCCCCCTGAGCCTCCTTTTCTCCAGGCTGAGCCCCCCCAGCTCCCTCAGCCCCTCCTGCTGCTCCAGCCCCTTCCCAGCTCCGTTCCCTTCCCTGCACACGCTCCAGCCCCTCCATGTCTCTCTTCCATGAGGTTCCAGAACTGGACACAGCCCTGGAGGTCCCTCAGCAGTGCCAGCACAGGGGACAATCCCTGCCCTGGGCTGTGCCTACACTATCCCTGATCCAGCCCAGGTTCCATTGGCCTCTTGCCCCCCTGGGCACACCCAGGCTCGTGTCCAGCCACTCTCACCAGCACCCCCTGGGCCTTTCCCACTGGGCCACTTTCCAGCCCCTCTGCCCTCAGCCTGTGGCACGGAGCTAAAAAAAAAACTAAATGAAGAAGAATTAAAAAAAAGAAAGTTAAAATTTAAAAAAAAAAAAAAAACTGTTAGACTGTAAAAAGAGGAAAAACTTCCCTGACCTATTTGGAGCCTTTGAAAACAAAGTGATGCTCAAGGGCAGCATTTGGAGTTTGAAAGATGGTGCTGAACGGGGTGAATGAAGTTCCACAGCCAGTTTTCACTGTGCTTCTGCCACTTCTCTGCTTCCTGTAAAACAGTTTCACACCCCCAAAATGGTGACTCATTCCCACCCCACCACTGTTGGAGTGGCCATCACACTTGGCCAAGGTGCTGGCACAAGGATTTAGTGATCACAGAATGACACAGGAGCCTCCACACCACAGACTTTGCTCAGTGCCTCTGAAGAGCACCAGAATTCCAAACTGCACTTCCACGGGTAAGGTGGAGGGAAAAAAAAAACCAACAACAAAACAAATATTTTACAGTTCTGCTACTTGAGGCACATCCAGTCTTAAAAGTACGAGCATGTGGAGGAAAGAATTTGAAGGAAAAGTAATGGTTCAACTCATCAATGGTGAAAGCCCCATCTAGTGGAAGGAGACAATCAATTGAGCAGAAAATACTCCCAGTGTGCATAATCCACAAAGATTCCAGCTGGTTTTGTTCTCATCCAAGTGCAACACAGACCCAGAACCCCTTTTTGCTGAAACAACTCAAGATGTTCTGAAATCTGAGCAGAAACAGGCTGTGCATTAACTATAAATTCCATTTGGTGCTATTAAGAAAGGAAAAGTTGCACCCCTTTAATCTGTTTTTCTTTGCTACTCTTTGGTCTTCAATAACCATGAAAATCATCAAGAGGTTTTATCTGAGCAAAGCCAAACATGTTGGTATCTGTAGGATAAAGTCCTTTAAACTCTGCAATAGTTTGTTTTCACCAAGGGGGTGGAGAGGAGGGTTTTGTTAAAACTTGTCAACGCTCCAGAGAACAATCCTGACAGGGAACTATTATTTCAGGCTCAGGAATAAAGTCAATAAAATTGTATCCAGGTGGATGGATCAGAGGACACTCCAGCATCTCCTGTCCACGTGGAACGTTTCATTCTGCCCCGAGCTGCTTGTTTAAAGGTAAATTGTGCAAGGGCAGTTCCTAAGCTCAGAGACTTTATGGAAAGAGGAGAAGTTTGAACATGTAACATAATTTACATGGATATGTCTCCAAAACAGTCAAATGCCTTCGTGGTGCCCAGAGATTTGTGGTCTCCCCATCCCTGGAAGTGCTGAAGGCCAGGTTGGAGCAACCTGGGATAGTGGAAGGTGACCCTGCCCATGGCAGGGGGTTGGAGCTAAATGACCTTCAAGATCCCTCCCAACCCAAGCCATTCCATAATTCCATGCCTAATTACTGCAATATTCCCCTGAATAACAATCTGTTCCTTCTGGATGAGGCCACTGAGGCCTCAAAAAATGAGATACACGAGCAGGAACTTTGGCAAAGCAATGAAGTCCCACAGCACGGAATAAAGGCAAAACACGAGGTGTTCCCATGGGATGGTGAAATCATCTCAGAGCCTCAACCACCCTGGGGAGCTGGGAGGCATTTTTGGGAAGGCCAGGACAGCCACTGTGGCAGAGGGGAGGCTGGTGCTGATGGTGCTGCGGGGCCTGGAAGCCAGGCTGAGTTAATCATCCTTGGGAAAGGACTTCCTTGCCCTGCCATTCCCATGGAACCACAGGATCAAGGTTGGAAGAGACCTTCAGGACCATCCATGATCCCAGCAGCACCAGGATCACCCCTAATCCATGTCCCCAAGGGCCACATCCAGACACCTCTGGGACACTCCCAGACCCAGGGACTCCACCACCTCTCTGGGACACTTATTCCAAGGCCTGACCAACTCCTGCAGGGAGAAATTGTTTCTGATCTCTCATGTGAACCTGCCCTGGTTCCACCACACAAGTCCAGAGCACACCTGAAACAGCAACCTGGATTTTCTGCCTCCTGGGCTCTTGTTCCTCAGCAGCCCCTGGAATTCTCCCCCGACCTCCTGCAGAAAATCTCCCCCTGGCACATGTAAAGATAAAGCTCCCAAAAATACAAATTCAGCAAGGACAAAAGTAAGACCCGAGTTTGGTTGTTTGGGAGAACAAGTGGGCTGATGAGATAACTGGGAGTGAACAGCAAAACACAAAGATTAACAGACAAAGCAAGCAAGAAACAAAAGCAAACTGCCACCTTTTCAAACTCGGGTCTGAAAGGGGGGAAAAAAAGGAACAGCAAGGCAGCGAAAAACTGGCAAATAGAACATGGAAATTGTTGTGAACAATCAGGATTATGCAGAGTTTAGCTGGATAAATTGTAAATCAAGGAATCCCACAATGGTTTGGGTTGGAAGGGACCTGGAAGATCATCCAGTGCCACCCCCTGCCATGGGCAGGGACACCTTCCACTGGCCCAGGTTGCTCCAAGACCTGTCCAACCTGGCCTGGGACACTTCCTATAAGTAAACAGGTAAATAACTTAATAAAATGAAGTAAATGAAACGATAAAAATGTGGGGAGAAAGGTTTAAAACCATTGCTGTTCTCCAGGGAGATTTCTAGGGGGAATCACACACCCCCAGAACTAAGGAGAAGGGAAAGGCCAGGATGCTCCATCAATCCACAGACTCCACCAGGCTGGTGGAAATCACCTTTTCCCAACAAGGATAACAAAAACAGGAATGAAAACCACATCACAGGGGGGATAAAAAAATCACTATCAAAAAAAAAAAATCAACAACTCTCAGATTCAAAACCCCCCCAATATTCCAACCCAGCTCCACCTGACCCCTTCCTTCTCCTCAAAGCCCCCATCACAGATTCCTGCTCTGCCAAAGCTTTGAGCCCTGACCTTCCCAAAGGAAGGGGGGGGGAATCCTATTTAACATTCCTTGAACGAATCCACACCTTATTTAAATGGGCCCACCTTTGTTTGTGCCAGAAAGAAGCACCTCCCGGTACAATAATGCAATGTTTGCAATCCAAAGGTGTTAAAAGCAATTTAACTGCAAGTCGTTAATAACAAGTAGTGGCGAGTAAAACAAATACTTGGCACAAATCTGCTGCCCATTAGGAGAGAGGGATTTGTAATCCTTGCTTACATTCCTGCAAAGGTGTTTCAGGGACAGGGAGATGGGCAAATAAATTAAATTTCCATACCCAACCCACGCTGGAACCCGGGTGTCCCTGTCACATTTGATTCACCTACGAGGTGAAGAGTATTTGTTATAATTTTCCTACTCCAATCACACCTTAAAAACAAAATATTAATGTTCTACTGTGGCAATGAACACCTTAAATACGAATTAGCAGCTAATTCAGCTTCAGTTTAAATATCAGTAAACCAGTGATTTCAAAGTTTGATACTTGAGCCACATTCACACAATTCCTGCAAGATTATTTCCATTATTACCTAAATGCAAAAGCTGCCAATATTAGGTCTCCAAAACAAAAAAAAGAAAAAGAAAAAAGAGGGTGTTTTCTGCCCAAAGAGATGCATTGAAAAGACCTACATTTATTTTAATATCCGTGCTTAAATTTATTAGTAAAAAAATCAACTTCTTTTAACATGCTGCACATGCAGCACCTGCTCAGGGAGGGGAATTTCCTGAGGAGAAAAAAAAAAAGTCAATTGTTTGTATGATCTGAGGTGTTTTCAAGAGAGTAAAAGTGCTCCTTCCAGTGACAGCTTTGGGCCACAATTCCCCAGGGCAGCCTTGGAAAAATCTCAGCTTTACACAGCAATTGGCAGGAAAATTCTCCTTCTCTGTCAAGTCTCTCTTGGATATCCTTAAATTTGGAACGTGCTTGTAATGCCCTGGATCTGAGAGAGATGATGCTAAGGCACCACAGGACTCAAGAGGAGGAAAAAAAGCACTTTATTTAGGAGACAACTCCCCTCCCTTGCACTTCAGAATATGTATTTTCCAGTTTAACTCTTTACTGATCACCAAAAACAACCCCCAAACCTGGCTAAGTCCAGCAGGAAGCTTTGCCTCACTTAAAATCCTGGAATGGTTTGGGTTGGACCTTAAAAAGCTCATCCAGGCCCAACCCCCCTGCCATGGGCAGGGAACCTTCCACTGGAGCAGGTTGCTCAATTTAATTCCATTAATTTCCATGTAATTGCATTGATTTTCATATAATTCACCAGCCAGGAGATCCAAGGAAATAACAGATTCAATGTACATCCCAAGTCTCCAACTATCTCCATCCTGGTGGAAAATAAACTAGTTAAAGCTCTGCTAAGAGTTACAAAACTAATTATTAATAATAATAATAATCAACTTCAAAGTATTTTAAAAACCAAGTGACCAAAAAATGAAAAAGCTTGGGAAGATTTAACACCCTCCCCCCCCCAAGACACGTGGTGTAATTTGAATTCTCACAGAAACCCTTGAAGTTAATTCAGAAAAAGCCCAGACTGAGGAAAAGGTGACACACTCAGTACTGATGGACCCCCTGGACCCCTCGACAGCAATTCCCAAAAAATGGAACATCAGCAGGAGTAGAAATGGGCTGTGAAGGAGAAAAGGCTTCAGGAATTTTTAGTAAGTACAGGTGGATATTCAGCTATTTTTACCTTGAAAAGTTGTTTATTTCCTTTATAACTTTGTCCTGTTAAAAGAAAAATATAATTTTTTACAGGTCTGTGAAGTAGAACTGACTGATTTTATAAAAGTGGATCAAGGAAGTGATTTTTCACTTCCTGTTGATGGCTAATGTTGAATATCCTGAGTATCTTCTTCCCCAGACCACATAAAACCCTGGAGGGTGTTCCAGGAATCCACCTCACCTGCACACTGAGCTGGACTCTCCCCACTCCAGTGTGCATTCCCGGGTCCTGACACTGCTCCTGCTTCCCCTTGGAGGATTTTGTGTGTCTGGAATTCAAGTTCTCCAAATAAAAGTTATTTGGAGTTCTCCAAATAACTATTCCCTGCAGCCCCCTCTCTCAATCACTTCTCCCTTTCAAGAGCCCAGGAAATTTGGGGGATATCTGGGGAATATTTGGGGAATATTGAAATAAAGAGGATGCCAAGGGGTGATAAATATTTAGGGACACTGGAGCTGGGAGGTGTGAGGAGGAGCAGAGGTTGGACAGAGCTTGGAGCAACCTGGGCTGGTGGAACTGGATGAGTTTTAAGGTCCCTCCCAACCCAGGACATTCCAAGATTCCATGATCCCCTCACACAGTGTTTATTAAGTAGTTCATCTGCTGCAGGGAATGAGCTGAGCTACTTTCCATGTCCCAAAGATCCCCTGGAGAAACGGCTCCTGTTCATCCCTGCCCCATATCCTCACAACGCTCCTTATTTTCTTCTCCTGGCCTGGTTTCCCTGTGGAAGAACCCAAAACCTGATGCCACCCAAGCCAGAAACTGTCATCCAAAGTCTCAGCTTCAGCCCCTAAAATTAGTGGAACTTCACCCCTCTGGCTCAGCTCCCTGTTTGTACAAGGAGGGCCACACCAGCTCCTCGCTCCGAGGAAGCCCTTTGGAAAAGCTTGGAAAAGACTCGAATGTTTATAAATTGCTTCGACTCCAACAGAAGGATGAGGAAATTAGTAATTCTGCCTTGGAACAAGAATTTTTATCAGCTCCCATGTGTACACAACAAGACTTCACATCTTAAAATACAGAACTGGCAGGATCAAGCCCTGTTTTGAAGGACACCAGGAGCTGGAGTGCAGGACAGTCCTGGCCCAACACCAGGGCCTGGAGTAGAGTCACAGGATGGTTTGGGTTGGAAGGGATTTTAAGGATCATCCAGTGCCACCCCCTGCCATGGACAGGGACACCTTCCACTAGCTCAGGTTGCTCCAACCTGTCCTTGGGCACTTCCAGGGCTCCAGGGGCAGCCGCAGCTTCTCTGGGAATTACGTCCCAGCCAAGAATTCCTTCCCAATATCCCATCTAACCCTGCTCTCTGGCAGTTGAAATCCATTCCTCCTTGTCCTGTTGCTCCAAGCCCTTGTACAAAAGTCCCTCCTCTCCCTCCTTTTTAGAGGCTCCTGGAAAGGGCTCCGAGGGCTCCCTGGAGCCTTTTCTCCTCCAGGCTGAAGGAACAGGCCCGTGGTGGAGATCTCCTGCCCTCTCTGAGTGTGCTCCACTGGTAGCTCCCCAGGAGAACCAGCAGGTCCTCTGGGGAGGCAGTGACACCCCGAGTGCCCCAGGGGGAGATGCTCCAAGAAGGATTTAGGGTTTTACCCCTGGAGTCACCTCAGCAGGTTTGCAGAGGTCAATAAAGCCCTCACGACCCCAAGGAGGTCAATAAAGCCATCACGACCCCAGGGAGAAGAGACACTGGAACCATTTATTTGGACTCACAAGCTCATTTTTAAAGGGTTCAGGGTTTACATATTTAACAGGGGGTTTAGGTATTCATGGTATTAAAATTGGGGGGTTTCACAAGGATGAGGTAAAGGGGAAAACCCAGGTTAATGCATTTTGGGGGTCTTAGGAATTACCTCATGGGAAAAACCCTATTTTATCTTGGGGGATTTACAGGGGGATTAGGTATTGGATGTCCATGTGCAAAGGGTTACAAGTGTGCACATGCAAGGGGGGAACACGATGGGTTTTAGGCAGAGGTCTGAGGAGACCAGGACGTGGATTCTCTGGGCAGGGCCTGTGATAACATCATGTAAGGAGTTTCTTTACATCCTGCTGAAGAAGGCAGGGAGAATCCCCAGAGATGAGGTCAGGGAAGAGGGGTTTTCCCAGCTTCTGTTCCCCAAGGCCTTCTGCAGAGACCACTCCAATTTCTGTCTGCAGAGATGATATTTTGGAACCCAACACAGGTTGGCCGAGCTGCTCCTCACACACAGCCCAATGACAGGGACAAGGAGGAGCCTGTTGCTAATTGTTCTTTTGATTACCACAGGCACAGCAGTTGCTTAGCAACACTCCTCAGTCCTTGGGAGAGGCAGCACCGCTTCCCTCCAGGAGCAAAAGCAGCCTGAGCAGAGGGTGGGACCCACGGCACCTTCCTCACAATAATTCACATTTGTTGGGCTTCCCATAAACCACACCTGGAATGTCCTGAGGTGGGGCTGGGAGAGCTGGGGGGGTTCACCTGGAGAAGAGAAGGATCCAGGGAGAGCTGAGAGCCCTTTCCAGGGCCTAAAGGGGCTCCAGGAGAACTGGAGAGGGACTGGGGACAAGGGATGGAGGGACAGGACACAGGGAATGGCTTCAAACTGCCAGAGGACAGGGTTAGATGGGATACTGGGAAGGAATCCCTCCCTGTGAGGGTGGGGAAGGACTGGAATGGAATTCCCAGAGAAGCTGTGGCTGCCCTTGGATCCCTGGAAGTGTCCAAGGCCAGGTTGGATGGGGCTTGGAGCAACCTGGGCTGGTGGAAGGTGTCCCTGTCCGTGGCAGGGGGTGGGATGGATGATCCTTAAAATCCCTCCCAACCCAAACCATTTTGTGATTCCAACTTTAGTCTGAGCCTACAGACAAAGCAGATGATTGTGCTGGATGAGCTTTAAAATCCCTTCCAACCCAAACCATTCCAGAATTCCACGATTCCAAGGGCATCAGAAATGAAATCCGTATCGGAAGCACATCCAAGTTTCCCAGGGCACACGTGGTTATTACTAAACAGGAGAGAAAAAGAACCCTTCCTGCCAATCAGCAACAGCAGATTAAGTTCAAATTTTATCAGTAAACAGCCTGAGTAGTTTGGAAAATAGTTGTGTGAAAAATGACACAGCAAAGTAATGATGTTTGTGTTGGAGAAAGGAATTCTGCAGCCCTGGGATCGGGGCTACGACAACACAGGGACTGAAAACTAACAAAAAACTGACACCACACGGAATAAATGACACAAAATACCCCAAGCAGAACACACAGAGCCACCAACAGCCACACAGCACCTTGCTGGGATCACACAGGTTCCAGGTGTACTCCCAAAAAGCACAAGAAAGACCAAATCCGAGTCATTTGTGTGGATTTTAAAGGAGCAGCAGCTGAAGGGTTTGAAGGAGACACCTCCCACTCACCATCCTCTCCTGTGGCGCTCCGAGTGCTTGGAGATCTTGTAGGGAAGAGCCTTTTCCCCCAGGTTTTCCAGCTTCCTCACCACAGCTCCTCTCTCCATGAGAGCCTCCACGGTGCGTTTCAGCACAGCTGCTGTTTCAGGCTTGAAGAGAAAGGGGAAAAAAAATGGGAAATGTCCATAAATCTGGTTATTCTTGTGATGTGAGAGGAGGGACAGGAGCACTTGCACAGCTCAGCACCAGGAGATGGGTCTGCAACCCGAGAGGGCAAAGTGGGAGCAGCAGCACCTCCTCCTAAGGAAGAGAATTTTTAGGGACAATTCCTTTGTGAATTATGGCCACAGGAAAGTTTCCAGAAATGTCAACATCAGGCCCCAGCAGAGTAGGAAGCAGAAAACAGTTAATGAATGGAACTAACCTGGTGTCACTCTGGGTGAGCTTTGGAAAGAAGGGTGGAAGGAAAGAATAGTTTTGGGGTCCCTGGACCATTGTTGCTCATTAGGATTGTTCACCAGCATATTTAAAGGGAACAGAGTGGGGAAAACATGGATGTGTGGTGTGATCCTGAGAGAACAAACAGCACCATGTGTCACTTCAGCTGCACACTCAGAGAATCATGGAATATCCTGAGCTGGAAGGACCCCCAAGGATCACCCAGTCCAAGCCCTGGCCCTGCCCAGGACACCCCAACACTCCCCCCTGTCCCTCAGAGCGTTGTCCAAACCCTCCTGGAGCTCTGGCAGCCTTGGGGCCGTGCCCACTGCCCTGGGGAGCCTGGGCAGTGCCCACCACCCTCTGGGGGAAGAACCTTGTGCTGAGATCCACCCTGAGCCTGCCCTGTCCCAGCTCCAGCCCTTCCCTGGGTCCTGTCCCTGCTCCCAGAGGTCGGAGCTGCCCCTCGGGAGGAGCTGCAGCCCCCGCTGAGCTCTGCCCTGGGGCTCCTCTGCTCCAGCTGCACCAGCCAAGTGCCCTCAGCTGCTCCTCCAGACCCTTCCCCATCCCTGTGTCCCTCCTCTGGACACTCTCCAACAGCTTTAGATCCTTTTTATATTCTGGCACCCAAAATACCCTCACACCTCGAGGTGAGGCTGCCCCAGTGCAGGGCAGAGCAGGACAATCCCCTTCCTCACTGCTGTGCCTGATGCCCCCCAGGACACACTTGGCCAACATGGCACAGCTGATTCATGTTCCATTTGGCCTCTTGGCTAAATCCCTCCATCCCCCTCCTTTCTCCCAGCCAACATCCACACCTTTGGAAGATCTCAGAAGCCAGCACGCAGCAATTAGTCCAACATGCAGAGATTTCACTTCTAAGAAAAACAAGTTTGAGGGACAGGCAGCCAAAAAACACGGAGGAGAAAACAGCTGCAGCGTTCTGTGGCTCACTGGGTGGCAGAGCTTTGCTGAGCACTGAATCACTGGGGTACTGACACCCAACAATATCCAGGAGAACGTGCACAAAGCACAAGGGAGAATGTTTGGAAAACAACTGCAAGGCTGACACACTCTCAGCAACAAGAAGTATTTTAAGAATCATAGAATCACAGAATCAGCTGGGTTAGAAGGGACCTCTGAGATCATCAAGTCCAACCCTTGATCCAACCCCACGGTGGTTCCCAGCCCGTGGCACTGATGCCACATCCAGTCTGTCCTTAAACACCTCCAGGGACGGAGAATCCACCACTTCCCTGGGCAGCCCATTCCAATGGCTGAGCACCCTCTCTGCAAAGAAATTCTTTCTAATCTCCAACTTAAACCTCCCCTGGCACAGCTGAACACCCAGCCCTCTTGTCTTGCTGATGGTTGCCTGGGAAAAGAGACCAA
>NW_020884872.1:553312-579753 GCF_003945725.1 Corapipo altera | reverse complement strand
AGTTGTAGAGAGTGAGGAGGTCTCCCCTGAGCCTCCTCTTCTCCAGGCTGAGCCCCCCCAGCTCCCTCAGCCTCTCCTCATAGGACTTGTGCTCCAGTCCCTTCCCCAGCCTCGTTGCTCTTCTCTGGACCTGCTCCAGCACCTCAGAAACGGGTCTCCTGCAGAGAACAGAATATCAACGTGTGTCTAAGCGAAGCCAACCAGAAGGTACAGCCTGATCCTGCTCTCCTGGCAGCATTTCACAGCAGGACACAACCCCAAGTCTACCTGGCCTGCGAGGTGGCACCAGCTGGGAATGGAAAAGGAATGAAGGAGCTGATTTGCAGCTGTATTCAGATTTTATTAGATCAGACCAACATCACCGTCTCTTCTCAGTCAGGAGAAAACTCGTGTAAGTCTTCAGTCACCCCGTGCATAAGATGACTCAAAGTTGGGTTCCTAAGTCTGAGTGTAAACCACAGAACCATGAAGGCTGGGAGAGACCCCCAGGATCATCCAGTCCCACCCCAGCACCACCAGGATCACCCCTAATCCATGTCCCCAAGGGCCACATCCAGACACCTCTGGGCCACTCCCAGACACAGGGACTCCACCACCTCCCTGGGACACTTATTTCAAGGCCTGACCACTCTACCACTGAAAGTATTTTTTCTAATATCTAATTTGGACCTGCCCTGGTGCAATTTAAGGTTATTTCCTCTCATCCTTTCCCTTGGGATGTGGCAGAAGAGCCCAACTCCCCCTCACAACCTCCTGTCAGGGAGTTGGAGAGATCCACGAGGTCCCCCCTGACAAATCCTCCTTAACCACCCTGCAGATTTAAATTAAATATTACTGGGTAACCTCACTCCTCTACATCCCTCAAAGCCCAAATGACACACAAGCTTTTTGTCTCCTTTTCCCATCCCCTCGGATCAGCACATTCCCTGAGTGGCTCCAAGTCCAACGTGCTGTGCAGTTTCCAAGCACAACGAAGCCTAAGATTCAAACCCCATGTATTTAAAAAACACAAAAGCAAACAAAAAGAACAAGAAAAAGAAAGCCACAGATTTTTCCATTTGGGACTGTAAAATATTACACATTTTTGCAACCTTCCCCACTTCGAAAGCACGAACTAATTGTTGGGTTTGAAAGCTCGTCGCTGTAATCCCTCTCATTCTCCCTCTCCAAAAAATGCCCTGGTTTATCAGAGTTTGCCTAAAGCCATCAACCCAACTATAAATAGGCCTCTCCTAACCCAAATACCCACAGACACAGGTTCCTTGGTTTGCCTCAGAGCCAGACCAGCTGAGGACGTAGGAAATGGCCTTGCCTGGCTCCCAACCCACGAGCCACAACATTTTTTCCTGAAGAGCCAGCACTAATTCCAGCACCACAGATGTGGGGAGGCAAAGATGGGGGAGAGAAGGGGAGAAACTGGAAGCTTGTGCCAGGATGTTCATGCTGGAGAGTAGGAAGAGCTCCCAAGAGCATGAAAGCCCTGGTTGGTAATTCCAGCTCTGCCTCCAGAGTCAAACCAGAGCCCTCTCAACTGGTTTCACCCTCGGTGAACTTGGTGAACTCTGTCAGGGAACTGGGTTCACTTCAGTCAGCCAGGAGTTCTCAGAGAGGTCCAGAATCCCAGGATGGGTCAGGTTGGAGGGGCCCACAGAGGGTCATCTGCTCCAGCAGGGCCATCCCAGAGCACATGGCACAGGATGGGTCTGGAATATCCCCAGGGAGGAGACTCCACACCCTCTGGACAATCTGCTCAGGGCTGGGTCACTGCCCAGCAAAGAAGTTCTTGCTCCTGTCCAGGTGGAACTTCCTGGGCATCAGTTCCTGCCCGTTCCTCCTGTGCCATTGCTGGGCCCCCCAGCAGAGCCTGGTCCATCCTCTGCCCCCTCCCTGAAAACCCTACAGATCTGGGGGGGTCTCCTGGAAGAACTGACCCAAGGACTGTTTCTACAGATCAAAACTGTGTCCCCTCTGCTCCCACATATCTAAACTTCCAGCTGCCCAGGAGAAACACGGTCACTCCACCATTCCCACCAGGTCACACCTGCCCAGGTGTCACCCCAACCACAGGGGACTGCCAGGCCCTGACACTCCTTCCAAACCCCTGGCTGGGCCCACCTCCAATCCTGGGGGCAGTTCTGGGCCCTCATGGAAGAGAGACATGGAGGGGCTGGAGTGTGTGCAGGGAAGGGAACAGAGCTGGGAAGGGGCTGGAGCAGCAGGAGGGGCTGAGGGAGCTGGGGGGGCTCAGCCTGGAGCAAAGGAGGCTCAGGGGGGACCTTCTGGCTCTGCAACCCCCTGACAGGAGGGGGGAGCCGGGGGGGGTCAGGCTCTGCTGCCACATCCAAGGGAAAGGATGAGAGGAAATAACCTCAAACTGCACCAGGGCAGGTTCAGATCAGAGATTAGAAACAATTTTTCCCTGCAGGAGTGGTCAGGCCTTGGAATAAGTGTCCCAGGGAGGTGGTGGAGTCCCTGTGTCTGGGAGTGCTCCAGAGGTGTCTGCATGTGGCCCTTGGGAATGCAGATTAGGGGTGAGTGATCCTGGTGGTGCTGGGGTGGGACTGGATGATCCTGGAGGTCACACAGAACTCATGAGGCAACCAGAAAATGTGTTAAAGACAGGGAACAGGGGGGGAAAAAAACCCCCAGGAATGCTCTGATGGCAAAGTGTCTTCAGGCACAAGCTCATCAACCATGAAGGTGCAAAGAACATCTCGGGGACAAACCAGGAACGGGGCAAGGGCTGGAAATGAAACTGTTGGGATGCTGATGCCTCCTAAAATCCAAGGAGCCACCCCCCCAGTGCTGAGGGGAAAGAACCAGAGCCACGGGAAAGGACTCGACTTCCATCTCAGGGGGAGAGCACAGCAAGTCCAAGGGATGGAAAAAACAGATCTGGCCAAGAAAGCAGCTTTCTCAAGGCACCAGAGCTCCCCCAAGAAGTCTTGAGAGAAAGAAAGGGAAGTGGACACCAAATACTTAATTTTAGGGCTCAAGTTCTGGCCACTCGCTCAGTTCAACAGGAAGCATTTAAAGTCAGCAGGTACATCTCAAATTAGGAACAGAAATAAGCCCATCCTAATTAGCTCAATCATCCCTTCAAGGCAGTAAGAGAAAATTATGTCTTCTTTTTTTTTTTTTTGGTTGTTCAACAGTTACAAAGCTTGTCCTGAGATTATTTACTGAGGGGGAAATCAAAGAATGCAAAATCTACATTGAGAAGAAAGTGCAATTCAAAAGCAGCAAAACTAAGGGGGAAAAAAACCAACTCCTTGCTGTCATTTCCTACTTAATAAAACATTAGAAACTGATCAGTGAAAATGATTAAAAATCCAAACACGGATTGGTGAACGAGCCAAGAAAATCACTGGCACCAGAAAAGGCTTTGCCATGAGAAACAAGGGGAAGGTGGAACGAGCCACTTAATTGTCACACCCTGTTTTGGTACCCAAGGAGACATGGAATAATAAGATTATATGATAAAGAATGGTCAGCAAAGAAGAAATTATTGCTAATATTAAAGAGCACAGCCAGGTATGTAACTCAGCCAATGGCAGGGCTGGGGTTTTATCTGCCTGGGGAAGGAGCCTGAGCTGAGTAATCCAAAATTGCAAAGCTGCAATTACTGTGAAAGCATAAACAAGCCAGAAGAGCAGCTCTAGGGAGGGTCCAACCACTGCAGGAGAGAGAGGAGAGATCCACACACAGATAAAGGTGGGTATGGAGCAAACGAGATGTGGGAGCTGAGCTGCACCCCGGGAAAAACGGGCTGGGATCCACCAGGAAACTAAGCCCCAAAAACAGGAGGGCTCCCAACTCCTGCCTGGAATGGCAGAGCTGGGAGGGATCACAGGAGGTTTGGGTTGGATGAGATTTTAAGGATCATCCAGTGCCATCCCTGCCATGGGCAGGGACACCTTCCACCAGCCCAGGTTGCTCCAAGTTTATCCAATCTGGCCTTGGACACTTCCAGGGATCCAGGGGCAGCCACAGCTTCTCTGGGAATTCCATCCCAGCCCCTCACCACCCTCACAGGGAAGGATTTCTCCCCAATATCCCATCCCACCCTGCCCTCTGGCAGTGGGAAGCCATTCCCTGTGTCCTGTCCCTCCATCCCTTGTCCCCAGTCCCTCTCCAGCTCTCCTGGAGCCCCTTTAGGCCCTAGAAAGGGCTCTGAGGTGTCCCTGGATCCTTTTCTTCTCCAGACTGGACATTCCCAGCTCTCCCAGCTTGTCTCCAGCCCTTGGATCACCTCCATGGCCTCCTCTGGACTCACTCCTAATGGATCCACCTCTTTCTTGCGTTGGGGTTTCCAGAGCTGGATCAATTCAGGGAAAGCTGGACATGGGGCAGGGACAGAGAGGGTTCTGTAACTCCAACAGCACCATTTTGCCCAAGGTAGGATAAGGAACAACTGGGAAACCCCCACATCTCCTGCCCATGCCCCCATTTCGGGTCTCCATCCAACACTGACTGGACACAAAGGCTGTTCCAGAAACTGTTCCAGAAACTCATTTGGGAATAGTGAGAAAAAATCACAGCAGGCAAAGCCACCAAAAATAGGTTTGGGGGGAAGTGATCAAAACTGACTCAGTCTGAATTAAAAATAACAGCCCATGCCCAAAACAGACCTTTAATGAGCATTTTGATGGGGTATAAGCCCAGGAACCAGTAACTTCACCTGAGGGGAACAGGACACCTGGGCACCTGGGTGCAGAGGAAGCAGCAACTTTTCAAGTCAAAGCCATGCCAGTGTCTCTCCTGTCCCCAAATCCACCTTTTTTTCCCCTCAAAGAATCCAAATTCTACGATGTATCTTTTTTATTTTTAACTCAACATTTAAGATCAAAGGAAAAATACAGAAGAAACTGAGCCAAAAATCCAAGTCCCCTCGAAATATCAAGTCACAGTTAAATTAACACATCAGCCTCAGCACTGAACTTTGCTGGATTTAACTCATTTTAGAGAGTTGAGGGTCTTGATCGTTTCTAAGAAGGGGTCTTTTAAGTCTGAGATTAACAGCAACCCAATCCATCGAGATTCAGGGCAGTTTCAAGGGTTTATTACTAGAAATAATTCAAGTATAACTGGCCACAAATTCATGGAATCACAGAATGGTTTGGGTTGGGAGGGACCTTAAAGATCATCTCATTCCACCCCCTGCCATGGAAAGGGACACCTTCCACCAGCCCAGGTTGCTCCAAGGCCCATCCAGCCTGGCCTTGGACACTTCCAGGGATCCAGGGGCAGCCACAGCTTCTCTGGGCAGAATCAACTCAGAATCCATTAAACTCCTTTCTTAAAGCTTCAGTTGGAAACTTAAAACTCTTCTTCCAACCAGAATAAATTAAACTATGGACTTCATTGGTCTCCAAATATCTATTACATACATATAAAATATAATATAAAATATAATATGGACTCCTGATCTCCAAATCCTGCTTATCAGAAACTTGCTAAGACCAAGTTTATCAGAAACCAGAAGTTCTGTTCCTCTCACGACTTCAGATGTGAACAGACTTCATCGAGTTTAATTTATATATTCGTTAAGCTTAAGTAATTAAGAGTGGAAAAGACCCCCCCAATCCCAAACAAAAAGATGTGGAAGGAGTTATTTTCCACCACTCTTTTCTCCCTGGCCTTTGAAATGCACACACGGACACCCCTCCCTGGAAAACCTCTCCCTGAGGACACTGGGAGGGGACACACGGCTGCAATTTGCCAATTCAGGGCATCCATTCCTCTCCCCAAAGCGACAACCTGCCAGTTTTTAGACACCCTGAACTTTTGGTGACTTCTTTTTCCCCACAGGGAATAGAATCATGGAATGTCCTGAGTGGGAAGGAACCCCAAGGATCATCCAGTCCGACCCCTGGCCCTGCCCAGGACACCCCAACATCCCTGAGAGCGTTGTCCAAATGCTCCTGGAGCTCTGGGGGAAGAACCTTCTCCCAAAATCCAACCCAGAACGTTTGTGCAGGCAGCTCCCAACTGGCAGAGGTTCTCCCAGTACAGTTGCTTTGGGAATGTCATGGTTTAACCCTGAGCAGCAGGGAAGCCCCACATGGCCACTCCCTCCCTCCCTCCCCCAGTGGGACTGGGGGAGAAAATCTCATGAGGAGAACGAGATAAGGAATGGGTTGAAATACTGACACTTTAAGGGGTGAAGCAAAAGCCCCACAAAGCAAACCAAGGAATTCCTTCCCCACTTCCCAGGGGCATCCCGGCAGAGCAGGGCCCCAGCACGGGGAACAGCGACTCGGGAAGGCAAACACCATCACTGCAAACATCCACCCTTCCCTCCTCCTCCCCCAGCACAGGGTCTGGGATGGCCCTTGGGATCCCCTGTGCCATCTGTGCCCCTCCCAGCTCCGTGTGCTCCCCTGGGGTGGGAGGTGTGAGGGGCACACGAGGCCTCGGTGCCGTGCAAGAGCTGCTCAGCAACAAAGACACCCCAGAATCATCAACCTGGTGCTCAGCACAAACCCAGGACACATTCCCAGAGGAAATACTCGGACAGGAATCAACTCCAGCCCAGCCAAAGCCAGCCCAGGGCACGGGCAGTGTTTTCCAGCCCTGCTTTCCCAGCTCCCTGGTTCTGGGGAAGCTGCAGGGAAACACGGTGGGGTTGGGGCACAGCTCCAGGGGACAAACACAGCTGAAGTTCTGCGTTCTCTGGGCTGGAGGTTCCAGCCTTGGAGGACCAGAAATGGTCCAGCCTTGGGAGAAACACCTCCAACTGCCTAAGAGCCCTCCCAGCCCATGGATCCCCCCTGGGCCCCATCCCCACCTTGTCCCCCAGCCCAGAGCACTGAGTGCCATGGCCAGGCCTTCCTGGGACACCTCCAGGGCTGGGCACTCCAAACCTCCCTGGGCAGCCCCTGCCAAGGCCTCACCACCCTTTCCAGCAGCAAATTCCTCCTCCTGTCCAACCTGAGCCTCCCCTGGCACAGCTGGAGGCCGTTCCCTCTCCTCCTGTCCCTTGTTCCCTGGCAGCAGAGCCCGACCCCCCCTGGCTCCCCCCTCCTGTCAGGGGGTTGCAGAGCCAGAAGGTCCCCCCTGAGCCTCCTTTGCTCCAGGCTGAGCCCCCCCAGCTCCCTCAGCCCCTCCTGCTGCTCCAGCCCCTTCCCAGCTCCAGCTACACCCATCCTGAACAGCCTTAATGCTACAGAAGAACAGTCAGGACTAAGAAAAAGCTGAACATGGTTAATAAAACCTTTCCAAAGCCTGTCCTGAGGACCATAACCATCATTTTAAAATCCTCTCATTTTGCAGGTCATGAAGTCTCCTTATCTCTGAACCAGAAGAGCATTTAGGGTGCAAGTCACACTGCACCAACTGATGTGCAAAAGGAAGAGGGAACCTTGGCAATTTATTGTCCAAATTCTGCCACATGCTGCAATAAATACACTGGGATACAGAAAACTAACTTATAAAGTAGTTTCAGGGTTCAGGTAAGTATTAAAAATAGTTGCTGACAAATGCAAGGGTTATAAACACCACGACCATGAAGTCAAATTATCGCCTTCTCCTGTCACAAACACCTCAAAAACCCACCAACACCTCAATAATAAAGCCCCCAAACATCAAAAAAACCAAATCAAGTCCAACCTGATGACATGTGAAGAAAGCAAGTCCAGAGATGAAACCTGGTTTGTTCCCTGTCCCAGCACCAGAAAACATCCACAGGGCAAACTGGGAAAGCCACGTCTCAGGAGGGGGAATTCACCTCAGGGGGAGCTCATTCCCACCATCCCCAGGGTGTTTTTCCCAGTGAACCCCCCAAAGAAGTGTTGCTGCAGCAGTGACTGGACCTGCCCACAGCTCACCTGGGCCAGAACTCCCCACCCAAAGGAACATCAAAGCCTCAAACATCGAGAAATTGGGGGCTGACGGGGTCTCTGCCAACACAAACAGAACCAGCTGGTGACAAAGGGGCTTCTTGAACCTCTTTTCAAATCACTGAAATGGGAATCTGCTGAGCAAACACCTAATAAACTAATTAAACAACCCATTAATTAACAGCTAACTAATGAAAACACTGGAGTCCCACTCCTTCATGGAAATCACAAATCCAAGCCAAGTTCACAGGTAGGAAAGTGCCTTATTTTTCATCCCAAATCCAAAGCTTCCTCTCCAAAAAATGTTTTTTATCCACTCCTTGAAACCAACAACAGCAAATCTTCCCTTTTTCTTTCACAGCACATCGGCAAAAGAAGAGAACCCAAGAATAATTTGATTAATGCACTTTCTCAGCAAGTGAAAATCTTGAGTGCAGATCCTTCTCACGGTCTTGGCCAACATCCCATCTCCAAAAGAGCATCTTAATTCCCAATCCACAGGTGATTTAACACCACCTCTCCTTGCTGGACCATCACTGGACAAAGGAAGAATCACAATTCCCACGTTTTCCAAGTTTAAATATGTCCTTGTGGGGGACAGGGATGAGAGGGATCGGGGAGTGGAAGGTTCCTGTTTGCTGAGGTTTTACTTTGGGCAAACAAAACCTGGCTGAAGGTTTTCCCTCCCCAGAGGCAACGATCCAAACACTGCCCACCACAAGCTCCAACTGCTTCCTACCAGGGAGAAAACGGGATCAGTCTCAGAGCTGGCCCAGTTTCCTTGGAAAACTTGGCCACAGGGACTGATTGGTAGATCCCAACAAGGCAGACACAGAAGGGCAATCCCAGGAGGATAAACTGGAAATACTCAAGGACACTCCACAATCACAGAAGAAGGGGCTTGTCCCACTCAAGAACTGGTTAAAGAGCAGCTGAACTGGGCAGTTAAAGGAAGAAAATGCCCCAAATAATCCTAATTTTGCACAATATCCAACCAAGGGCCTCTCCTGGAGGTGGGTTCTCCCACATTTTGTGCCCTGCCAGCACCCCGAGCTCCAAGCCAACGGAATTTCATCCCAGCCCATCCCGATCCCACCTTCCCACCTGAGCTGGCCCAAAGATTTTTGTCTTTCGGATCCTTAAGTTCTCCTTGCAGTTCTCAAGAATCCCCTTTGGTTTTGCCCTCCCTTTGCTTCCAGAGGCCTTGGAATCTCAGGGGAAAGCCAGGAAGTCTCTTTACCCCCAGGGATGGAAGAACACTCCAAACCAGCTCCACAAATCTCTGTTCTGTCGGTTTGTTGGTCGTCTGTTGTTTTGGTTTGTTTTTTTTTTTTCTTTTTGTCTCTATTTTTATTGAAACTTTGTACAGAAGTTTGAAACATTTCCATACAATACTTTTGGACAGGACAAAAAATGCCATGGTAAAGGAATGTAAACTGCAAGAAACACAGTCTGAAGTATCCAAATACTCTCTAATAAGAGTTTTTAGTTTGAAGACTAATGCAGGAGGCAAAATAATATGCATACAGGATACAAAGAACAGTATACACAGGGCCAGCAATGCTAACTAGGAGAATTTTGCATCAGATTTACTTCAAAGATTGATAGCAATATGAGAATTCTATACACTAGACCAAAATTAATTTATCATACATCGTTTCTATGACAAAAAGCTTGTCATTAAGGACAGTAGCAACTTACAATATAATTAAGCTGTATTAATCTCATTAACACTTCTAAATCTATATTCCTACTACAGTAATTTTTTTGTTTTTCAGTATATTTGTCTTATAAGATCTTAACAGACCTTTAAATAACACTTTACCAAAAGAGACCTGGCTCCATTATAGTGATCTTATCTACATGCCCATTTGGCTTATTTCAAATAAAACAAGGGCCAAGGAAAAAAGGCAGGTTTCAAATGCTATATGATATCATTTGGTTTTGGTCTGAAATGTATTTTTAGTCGAAGAGTTTAAAAAAAAAAAAACAAAACCCAAAACCCAAAAAAACCCAGAGAGAGAGAAAAAAAAAAAAGGCAGTTCATTAACTGGTATTTTATATAAAAATCCAACAGACAAAAATACTTCACAGATCCCTAAAAAAAAAAAAACAACATTCTATCAGAGATACAAGGTAAAGCAGCATCACTTTGACACTGTGCTTGGAAAAGAAGATGAATGAAGAGACTGCTCGAGTGAGATTAGAAAATTTCGCTTTCTTCTTGAAGAAGACTACTAACATTTTTGCACAGCAACTATTTTTATAACCACCTCATTTTAAAAACGTGGACTCAGAGACACAGAGAATTTGTCGCATCGCCACCGGTTTTGCCCCGAGTGTGTCTGACTTTTACACAGTGAAAAAAACTGAGAATGCCAAGTGTGTCACCAGATGTCACCAGACCGTGAGTTCGAGATCAGAACAGAAGTGAAGCCTTTAAACCAACACCAGGAACAGAAATCAAAGTGTTTCGGAACCAAAACAAACCACTTTGCCAAAAAAAAAAAAAAAAACCAAAACACCACCCAAAAAAACCCCCCCCAACCCGAAAAACAACCAAGAGTTCAGAGATCTCACAGTGAAATCAGAAATCCTAATTATACATGTTTACATTCTAGGACTACTCTTTACCTCAGGCCAATTAAAGCACATTAAACCATTGAATTATATACAAACATTTTCTCTTTTTTTTTTTTTTTTTTAAAAAAAAGAAAATTAAAACATTGCACAGAAATCTGCTTCTTTTAACATCACATGACAAGGTTAGTTTTCTTTTCAAAACAATTACATTTAAGGGCACAGAACATACAGAATATACCAAATGAACAGATGAGTAATTTTGCTTTGCTGTACATGCTAAATCCAAAGATTTCCTCAAAAAAAAGCTGGAGCTTCCCGACTCCAGCTTCTTCCATGTATCCTGTTCTCTGAAAGGGAGCATCTCCCAACACCTCCTCTATCTTAGGATTTAAAAAAATAGATATATAAAAAAAATAAAGCTGTTTTAAAGTCAAAAGCATCTTCTAAGACCCTCGGATGGCTCTGCCCTCTCCACTGTAACCCCAGGAAATGGATTCATTTCCCTCCTCGGTTACAGGGCTCGTGACTCGCATCAGAAGTCTCATGTTGGCCCTTCTGGGATCAGGGAAACACAGAAGAGAAGTAAAAATACACAATACAATATATACTGAAGGCCATTTTTTTATTTCTTACAATCTCCCACCGTTTCCTTCGAGGAAAAGCTACCAGGAAAAATCACAAAAAAACAACGACAAAAAAAAAAAAAACAACAACAACCCCACCCCTAAACTTTGGCAGAGAAAAGCATCAAATCAGCCATTTAAAAAAAACTTAAATAAGAACAGTCTCCCAAAATTTGCTATTAAGTTCTCAAGAAGCCCTTTCTTTTTTTTTTTTTAATTTTTTATTTATTTATTATTTTAAATAAAAGGCTTCGACCATTTCTGGGAGAAAATTCAAATATCTTAGAAAAAAAAAATAAGTTAAGGGAAATACCAAGAGAAAAAAAAAAAAAAACAAAAAAAAAAGTGGTCATTCCAAAAATCAGTTCTTCCAGCCTGTCATTCTCAGCTCAAGGCAATAAATAAACCACGATAAAAGCAAGTGTCCTCCTGGATCTCCTCCTGCACCACCAACCAGTCCCACCGAGGAGGAGGAGGAGGCCACAAAATTTATGGAACTGATTGTCCATTCCGGGAAACGCTTTGGAATTTTACCAGCCTCCAAAATATTGGTGTTTCAACCAAAATTCCTCAACACCTTCCATGACTAGCAAAGGCATGTTTACGCTATAAAAAAATCCTCAAGCAACTTCTCCCAAGGTCCATAACACAGGGTGAGGTACCAAAAGGCAGCTTGCTTGAAGCCTTATAAATATATCTATTTTTTTGTAACAAAGGCCTTTTAGTAAGTGGTTATCTGCAGCAAAGAACACCAGCAAGTTCTATGACCTCTATGCCATGAAAATAGAAATAAAACCACATTTTTAAATGTGGGAAAAAAAAAGAAACCTGGAGAAATAATTTGCTTAAAAGCTTCTTCACAATAACAGGTCCGAAGATGGGGGGGATGCAGAGTATTAATTTATTAAGTAATAAATAGGCTGCCTGCCAATTATCACTGTGATTAATGTGGCAACTCGTTGGTTTAGGAAGCAGGAATATTGGAACTGGGAGATGGAGCATCTCAGGCTCCACATTTGGGAGGGACTTGACTCCCTTCCACCCTCCAAGGGCGATTCCTCCATGGATTGTAGTTACAGTGACCAGGACACCTGGGAATTAACAACCCCTTGGGGTGTCCTCTTTAAATTCTTTGGGGAAGGCAAAGAGGAGCTCAAAGGAGCAGGGAAAAGCCACTGGAAGCAAAGCCCTCCTCGGGTGGCCGGAAAAGCCGCGCCTTCAACTTCCCAACCTTTTTAAGGCACCCTGGGAAAAAAAAAAGCAAGCACAGGTGAGGCGATGGCAGCCAAGCCAAAGGGTCCCTGAGCAAACCTGGCTTAACAGGTTGTGGCAAAGCATTTGTTAATACTGAGAGCAAAGAGGAGCGGCCTGGAAAAGCCAAGCACCGGCCGCTCCTAAAAACACGCGCCAAGTTCCTAAGGGACAGTGCCTGGCACATGAGGCTGTTTCCCTGTGCCAAAGGAGGCATTTTTTTAGCCAGATCCCAGCCTTTTCAAGAAGAGGTTGTTGGACTGAGATGATCTTTGCCCTCCACAAGTTGTTGTTTTTCCATCCCCGCTACGAGATCGAATGTTGCCTGACAAAAAAAAAAAATCCAGGTGCTTTGTACATCTCCTCATCCTTCCCAGCTCAGCCCACCACTGAAGTGATTTGAGATGCCATTAATTCACGTACCCTTTTTAATTTTGGCCATTAAAAAGGATTTGAAACCATTTTCTGAACGAAACCAGCCACGTAAAATGGTAAGAAGATGTGTCCTGTCACATTGGTACCGACACCACGAGCGGGTGTGATGACTCTTTCTACACATGTTGCAACAACATTCCAACTCCTCCACCTCAGAGCAGTCGACTTCCCAGCAGCAACAACTAAAGCAAGTGGAGGAAAGTGGGGCATCTCAGCCTCTGTTTGGAGTTTCGGAATGAATGAGATTCGATCGATACAAAAACACCACTAAAACTAACAGGAAAAAAACCACCCACAAAAATGGAAGTGGAACCATTTCACCTGCAAACAGATCCACGAGCTGCTAAATGTGGACGGGTTACGGCACCACTGGGCTGGAAAGGAAACCTTCTCCAGCACTCAAAGGCAGGATTGACCCCAATTTCATCTCTACAGACGGATTTCTCAGGAATTGGTTCTCATTTCCCTGCCAAGGAAATGTCGCTGGACCCTGGAACTGATTTTGCTGAACACTCAGATGGTCCCTCGGACCACTTCTGGCCCAGCCAGTTTGTTCTCTCCCAAGCCCTGAACGAGCTCGGGAGCAAAGACAACTGGAGGAATTATTTCCATGGAAAGCCTGGATATGACCACTCTGTCCTGGAGTTGGGAGGGGGTTTAATACTGGAAGGGCAGCCACACAGTGTCAGCTCTGCACCCAAAACCAGGGATGTGGACTGAGCTCTGCTGCCTTTAGGTCTGCTGAGCTCCACGTGCTGCACACCTGGGAATTGCTCATCCCTGCCTCAGGATTTATCCTTCAACAGGAAAGATCTTCAGCAGCTGGAGACCTACTAATTGTCTGGGAGAAATGAACTTTTTTGGAAGAATCACGAGAAAGACCTGGATTCCCGACACAGGTTACGGTGGCACACGTTCCTTATCTCCTGACACGGGATCCCCAGGGAGCTGTTTGGAGGAGGGAGCTTTAGGCTGGAAGAATTAGGAGGAATTTCTTCCCAGAAAAGGCCACTGGACATTGGACTGGGCTGCCCAGGGAGGTAGAATCACCATCCCTGGAGGTGTTGAAGGAAAGGCTGGATGTGGCACTCAGTGCTCTGGTCGGGCTGGGTGATGGGTTGGACTCAAGCTCTGAGGTCTTTTCCAACCTCAATCATTCTGGGATTCCTCACAAAAAAAATAAAAAAAGGAGGCTTGACAGGGTGAAAGGGGAAATGGGAGAAAACATGAGGCAAGAGGACTCTGGAAAATAAGGAGCACTTTCACCTCTCTCCCCCACTCCCCCTTCCTTTTTTCTCCCCTCACAGACTCCACCTGCAGCAGCAGCAGGGCTGGGGACAGACTCCTTCCAGACATCCACAGCACAGGAAAAAGGGCCTTTCCCAGTGTGGAAAACAAACTGACAACACACAAAGCCTCACATTTCTCTTCTTCCCAAGTGGTAGAACACACAAACAGATTTTTTCCCCTATAAAGAGCCTAATGCTATGTCCCGAAGGTGCAGAGACTGAAGAGGCTGAAATTATCTTCTTGGCCTTATGGCCATAAACTAAAACACCAGTTTCACCTCAACATGAGGAAAAACATCTTTCCCTGGAGGGTGGCAGAGCACAGGAACAGCTGCCCAGGGAGGGAGCGGAGTTTCTCCCCCTGGAGACATTCCAAACCCACCTGGACACGTTCCCGTGTCACCTGCCTTGGCAGGGGGATGGACTGGATGGTCTCCAGAGATCCCTTCCCACCCTGCTGAATACAAAACCCAAATAAAGATTATTTCCTTTTCCTTCTCCTCCAGTGACAGTTTGTCATGTCCAGGCTTTTTTTTTTTATTTTGGTTTGTTGTTTCTTTTTTTCCCCTCTTTTTTTTTTTTTCCCCTTTAAATACAGCGATTTTTCAGTACTGGAATTTACAGTGGATTAAAAAAAAAAAAATAAATCAAAAGACAAAACTTCTCTTACAAAGAAAAAAATAAAAACAGAAAGCTACTAACAACTATCATGTTTTAAGTGCTATAAAATGAGACAAAATAACTCCCTGTTGTTGCTATAAGAGAAATTGAATTAAAAAAAAAATAAAATAAAAACAAGTGAAAGCAGTGAGCAAAATTAAGAAGTGCTAAGTTGGCCAAGGGAATACAGTTATTTTACAGGATGTGCATCGCAGCTCTACATTTAAAAACCTTTTGACACAGCTTTGATCACTTAGATTTTCCACACTGGTAAATGATTACTCGTTATCTTAATGCTGACTGAGCTGGAACTGCCTGACTTCAAACACAGCCACCTGCCTGCCTTTGGTATATTTATACACGTAAAAACAAAAGGTTAGTACTGCAAATGGAACAAGAAAAAACAAAACAAAACAAAACAAAAAAACACAAAAGGGAAAAAAGAAAAAAAGCCACCACAGGACAGGTTCTGCTTTGAGCAGAGAGAGGACAACACGTCTCAAATGGTCTGGAAATAGGCTAAAGCTGAGTTGATCTTACAATTATAGCGTAAACAATGCCTGGGTTGTGGTTATGTTGCTTGAAATTCAAAAAAAACAAAAAAGGAAAAAGAAAAAACCAATCTCCAGAGACCTGTATCAACTTCTGTATGTTCAGCCATACCCTTAAAAGTTCACTATTCACTCACAAAGAGAAGTAGACAAACATGAATATTCCAAGCGAACACACACAGACCAGTCCAGTATTTAGTAATAGTTTAACTTTTGGAGTCTCTTCCAGCATTTGTAAACAAACAGTCTCTTCCTCGACCTCCCGAACAGCTCTCTTGGTCATGGTTTTACTTTTAAAGCCACAGAACCAATCTATGAATTTCAAATGTCTCTCTGGGTCCTCAGTCTCCTCCTCGTGCTTCTTCTCGCCCATCAGAGCCGCCTGGCCGTTGGAGTAACAATCCACCGGCGTCTCGACTTCGGAGTGGCTCACCGAGATCACCGGGTTGCTGTCGTCTCTGCAGGTCACCAGGAGGTTGATGTCCTCCGGCTTGAGGTTTTTCAGGTTCTCCTCGGATTTGCCGTTGGGAATGATGTGGTTGGCGTTCTCGTTGCACTTGAGGATGCTCTTCTCCTGCGCCTTGTAGAGCTCCCCCTTGGCTGCCGTCTCCTTGACGCTCCTGTTCTTCACGGCCCAGAAGGTGGTGGTCCGGACCTGCTCCTTCGTGGGCGGAGGGGTCAGGAGACTGACCACGAAGGTCACGATCCCGGTGATCCAGAAAAGAGCCGTGGCCACGTACATGTAATGGATGTTTTTGATGAAGCCCGGCCTCGTGTCCGGCTGGTCGCACTCCGGAGCGCGGTAAATAAACGCCAGTATCAACCGGACGGCGCCGAGCACGAACCCGGCCATGCCGCCGTAGAAGGCCCCCTGCTCGTTGCAGCGCTTCCAAAAGATCCCCATGAGGAACAGAGCGGCCACCGGCGGGGTCAGGTAGTCCGCGACCTCCTGGATGTACAGGTACATCTGCCCGCCTTGCATCTCCACGATGATGGGCACCCAGGCGATGCTGATCACCACCATGAACGCCACGAAGACCCTCCCGACGATCATGAGCTCCCGGGACGTCGCGCTCTTCCGGATGAGCTTGTAGACGTCGAGCGTGAAGATGGTGCTGGCGCTGTTGAAGATGGAGTCCAGGTCGCTCATGAGCGCGGCGATCATCACGGCCATCATGAGGCCCCGCAGCCCCACCGGCACCAGCTTCATCACCAGCCGCGGGTAGGCGATGTTGGAGCAGCCGGCCCTGCTCCCGCAGACCTGGAAGCAGTGCTCGGGATTGATGCAGGCGATGTCATCCGCGAACAGGATCCGGGAGATCATGCCCGGAACGACGATGATGAACATGGGCAGCAGCTTCAGGAAACCCGCCATCAGGGTGGAGCCTTTGGCATGAGCGATGTTTTTCGCGGCTAAGACTCTCTGGACTATGACTTGGTCGGCACACCAGTACCAGACGGAAGCTGGGGTCTGTCCCAGCAGGAATCCGGGCCAGGGAATGTCTTCGTCCGTCGGCTCGCGCAACATTTTAAGAGCGTCGGGCTTGGGGTCGACGTTGCAGGAGTTGGTGTTGGAAAGGTTGTAGGTTAACAGGATGGACGTGATGTTCGGCGCCGCCAACATGTACCTCCTCTTAACTTCTTCAAACCCACCGACCTCCGTGATGCTTATGATCATGAGCGTGAGGGCACCGATAATCATAAGCAGGGCCTGAAGGGTGTCTGTGTAGATGACGGCCACCAGCCCTCCGGTCACAGTCAAGAGCGCCGTCATTCCGATAAGCAGGATAACCGACAGATAGAGGTTCCAACCTAGCGACTCTTGGATAAAAAGCGCCCCCGAATACAAGTCAACCGAGAGTTTGGTGAAGATATAAAGAATTAGAGACAATGCTGCAAAATAGATTTGAATCCTATGCCCTCCAAAACGCTTGGACAAGTATTCGGGCATGGTGTACACTCCCGAGCGGATGTAGACGGGGACGAAGACCCATCCCAAAAGCTGCAAAAGCATTAAGGCGTTGAACTCCCACGCGCCCACGGCAAATCCGCTCGCCGCTCCGGATCCTGCGAGCCCAATGAAATGTTCACTTCCAATATTGCTCACAAACAAAGAGGCACCGATCGCTACCCAGGTCATAGAACGCCCTGCCAAAAAGTAGCCGCTCACGGTGCTCCGATTGTACTTCCACATGGCAAAGAAACCTATGCACATGACCAGCACGAAGTACAGGGCCACAATGGCAATGTCTGCCGTCTCCAGGGCGGCCCTCATGTTTGTAACCGGCTGGCGTCCACTTCTCGCCCCCCAGCCAACGTCTCTTAAGCACCACGTGAGCCAGTTAACAAAGAGCAACACCGCGGCTCAAATTCTTTGTCCCTTGGTTTGCTGTCCTGATGCTGGTGGCAGTGGTACATTTACTTTCTCCGCTTCTCAACTGGGAATTTGGAACTTAGCACGCACTTTTAATCCACATTCCACAAGAGCATCAGCCTTAACTCAGTTGATGTAGGAGAAATTCTTAGTTGCAGCTAAGTTTAGTGAGGCCTACTGTACCAACCCTGCAAGGCAGCAAAGACAAAAGACAAAGATTGAATTAGAGAGGAATTTCATGAAGTAATGAGAAAAAATTTGAAGTGTAGTAAAACAATGACCGAACACCACAGATTTTTCCCCCTTTATAATTCCTGCCGTATTTATGCAATTCCATAACAGACATCATTCAGTACTGGCAGAACCAAGCAGCAAAGCCTTTCGCAGGGCAGCTTCGGGGGTTACGAGTACCTTCGGAGACGCAGCAATTCGGGAGGATTGAAGGGCCCAAATTCCCCAGATCGAGGCAAGGAACACAAATACATCTTATTTCGTGTTACTTCAGCGTCTCACAAGTCTAATTCTCAAGCCACTTTCAAGCCTTCCTCTTTCAAGCAATCTTAGGAAAATGAAATGAAAATAAACCCAACAAATAACAACCTCTACGGAGCCAGTCATTCCCTGCATGGCTCTAGCACTGCATCCCACAGATCCTGACAAGATCCTGGCACCACATGGATGCAGTAGCTGCTAGAGCTAAAAGAAAAAAACACCACCACCAAATAAAAAAATCAAAGTGAAGTCACAAAACGGTCAAAAAATAACAGAAATTTAAAATCATCTGGAGAATCGAGGTTATTCCACAGGTTTCAGGTGAGTTTTGGGGTACACATAATCACAGAGTTACATTTCACTTGGAAATTTCTTCCTACATATCCCATGGGATCCAAGGGAAGAGAAAGTCCTGTTCAAGCAAGTGGCAGAAGCAAAACTCTGCATGACATCCCACTTCGGATAGTTCTGTTGGAATTGTGACTTTGGATTTTTTGGGAGCACCCCGGGCACAGGAGGGAACACTGGATGGATTTTGGTAGCAGTTGGATGCTCCCAGCATCCATTTGCATCCAGCCACGGAGAGGTTCACCGCCATCCCAGGGAGAAGGTATGGAGACAAGGCATCCCCTGCTCCTCTCTCTCTGAGACCCAAATCCCACCTGACATTATCCCAAAGAATGTCAGGGAACAAAATTACTTGTTTTAGAATTAATAATAAAGATTTGCTGGTAGAGCTGGAAAAGTTGGGACAGGAAGGGGCTCTGAAGGACAGTGAAGGCTCCGACCTCTGTCCCGGACATGGGATGCTCCCCTCTCCTGTTTATGCCTTGGGAGGTATCACAGAATAATAGAATGGGTTGGGTTGGAAGGGATCTTAAAGACCATCCAGTTCCAACCCAACACCTTCCACTAGACCGGGTTGCTCCAACCTGGCCTTGGACACTTCCAGGGGTCCAGGAGCAGCCACAGCTTCTCTGGGCAACCTGGGCCAGGGCCTCATTTCCCAACCCAAACCTTTTGGATGGATTTGGGGAGTGCTGGACATGGGATCCTTCCATTTCCTACACCAGGCAGAGGAACGGAAAGGGAGACCAAAGCAAAGATCAGGCTTAGCCTAAAGATCAGAACAACAAACCTCGAGTAGTCAAGATTATTCCAGAGAACAAGGAACAGGGGCTGAGTCCAGTCCTCTTTCCCACCTATTGGTAATTATAATGTACACACAAAAAACCCTCAAATCCCTGGATATTATTCCTGACCACAAGATCTACCAGTGTCACAAGTCTCCAGGTGTTCCCCCTTCCACTCCACTGGCAGGATTGCTCTGGCACTGGGCTGAATGTCCCTATTAATTAATGATTAATACAAACAGCCAGATAACAGATTCTAATATTTGGCTGGTTTCTTGTTTAGCATCCCCGTAACATATTCCTTGTGTTTAAAGAGTAAATAAAACCACTGCAAATTCCAAGAGAGTTAAGGCTGAAAACACACCCTTTGCCCCTTTGTGTTGAAGGCATAGGTGGTGCTGATGGAAAAATGGGCATTTCTCAGGTATTTTAAAAGTAGATTCTAGAAAAACCACAATTTCAACCTCAAGGAGAGATTCACAATTGTGTTATTTGTATGATCTGGCTGGTTTTCAAGAGGAGTCCAGAATCAAAATATATATATAATAACAAAATATATGCTTTCAAAATATATATACTTCAAAAAATATTTAATAAAATATTTAATGAAAATATATTATATATAATAAAATCTATAACAATATATGACAATATATTGAGATATATAATAAAATGCATACTAAAATTGATAAAATATGTTTTATATATTGTAATATAATAATTTTGATATATTGTAATAGTTTAATATAATATATACTAAACCAGATAATAACATATTTAATTAAAATACATAATAAGAATATATAATGAAAATATAGATAATAAAAATATAATAAGGGTCCCCACCACAACCCCACAGGAATAGGGATATTCCTGGAGTCACAGCCAATAATGAGAGAACATGGAGATGTGGCACAAAAAGGACTGGTCACAACAGTGAGTTGAATTTATCATTTCTCATAAGCTTCAAGCCACAGATGTATTTTAAATTCTTCCATAGAAGAATTCCCAGTTATCCCCACCCGCAAATCCAGTAGTAGTTAAATGCTCTATTAGCTTAATCCAACCCAAAATTACAAACACTCCACGTCAGATGACGCAACCAGACACGAGCCTGATGGCCTATTCTTGGCTTTAAGCACTTGAACAGTGTTGTGTCTTCTACTATATTCAGCTAAATTCTCAACTACCTTATGTTTAGACCAAAACTATAAATATTTAAGGAAAGGGGAAGAAGAGATTTTACTCAGACAGGATAAAAACTGCAACAGAGAAAACGGGAAGAACAGCAAGATAAAGAAATAGTAATAATTGGTGTTTTCCCTCTTCTGTTGTCCTGCCCCATTACTGAGAAACGTTCCACTTGAAGTCGAGTTCACCTCCCACCACCTTCCCTGGAGGTTCAGCAGTGACATTCCAAAAGCACCTCGCACAGGAATATTGAAGAAATCACAAATATAATTGCTAAAACTCGTTTTACTTGATACAAGATGTGCTGCCCCATCCCTGGAAGTGTCCAAGGCCAGGCTGGACGGGGTTTGGAGCAACCTGGGCTGGTGGAAGGTGTCCCTGCCCGTGGCAGGGGGTGGGATGGGATGATCTTCGAGGTCCCTTCCCAACCCAAACCATCCTGGAATTCTGAGACTCGAACTGTGTCAGTATTAAGATGCTGCTGCCCTCCAATAAATTGTGACATCCCTCAATTAAAGACACTTCAAAAGGCTCAGGCCTAACCAAAAGAAACAACCTGTGAACTTCTGGAGCCTCTTCCACGGGCAGGAACAGCCAGGCCACCGATGGAGACCACAGAGACCTCCCCCATCACCCTGGTGACCTGAATTTCGCAGGGTTCAGCCCAGAAAGGTGGAAAGTTTTCAGCAGCTGCTACAAATTGGCTGCACTGCCACGAAATTACAGCCCTGAAGTAGCTTCTTGTACCAGTTTCTTAGACCTAATTCCAAAATAACCCTGGAACTTTTTTTCTTTCTTTTTTTTTTTTTTGGTGTTCATTAGGAAAATGAGACTCGTCCCTCTGAACTTTCAGCAAGTTTTGACCTCGAGTCTTACAAAGGACTTTGGAGATGCCCCATGTGAGTTTAATCTGGAGTTATTAGAACACTGAACATTGTGGCACTGACAGGGAAAATAAAAAAAAAAAAAAAAGAGACAGAAAGACAGCTCTGCTGCCAAGGACTGGGAAGTTTTTTTTTTCCCCCCTAAGGCTGTTTTCTGGTTGGATCATATCAAAGGCACAAAACAATGTGCTTCCCTCTCGTCTGGAGATAGAGGCTGCAGCTCTGGGGAAACAATTCACATGTTTCTCCTCTTCTTTAAGGCAAAAAAAACCCCAAAAAACAACTCCCAAGCAATTCCCTGGAGAGGCATCAGATAATGTGAAGCAGACCCAGGGTGGGATTTTGAGGAGAAATTTGTAGGATTGTTTCAAAAGAAAACTTTCTCCACAGTGCTTTTCTAATAAAACAGGGGTTTAAAACATGCCAGGATCAAACTGCTCCAGCCCTAAAGCAACTATTTGTTCTCAGCTCAGTTGTCTTCTCGTTAGATGGGAAGTTTCTCAGTTCTTCCCTTTTTTTCTTCATCAATCCCAGTGTTTTCAGGGTTAATTGGAGGATGCAGAAGCCCAGGTATCACACAGCAGCACCCAAGAGCTATCACTGAGCAAATTCAATATTTAACTGTGTTCACAGACTTCAAAATAGTTCTCCTGGAAACAACATTTTCCCTCTCCACCTTCTTCAACAAGGAGCATTTCAACTCCTACCTGGAGCATTTTTCCTACTGAACAACTCTCTTGCTTGGAAGAAACATGTCCAGATTATCAGGCTCAATACCTGCAGGGAAAATATTAACTCCCTCTCCCAGAAAAATGAATAAATAATAGAAGTCTCATGCCTTGAGTGGGGTCTGTACAACATCCAACCCCCTGGAGTGTGTTGCCTGGACTCCTCACACTGCCACGGACACAGGAGGGAATTCCTACCTGTCCACAGGGCTCTCTGAAAAAAAAATAAATCTGAGGAAAAATAAAAAAAAGGAGGAAAAAGCTCTAGAACAGAAAAAAAAAAAAAGGAGCACAAAAGCTCTTGGTGGAGTAAGTGATCCATAACAACTTATGTAGTCCATGCCCTTGAGAGAGAAGGGACCATCCTTGGCAGCTGCAAAACAACCCCCTCAACATCCAGGGCAGCAGTTTGAGGACTTTCCCTTGGAAAGCAGGAGCTGGGGCAGGAATCCCACCTGGGACACACAGGGGACGTCGTGGGAAGCAGGAGAGCTCAGAGGCAGAGGTTGAGCTCTCACATCTAATTAATAACCCGAGGGAAGGTCTGGAGGGGCAGTTCCAGCAGCTCAACAGGGTGAGGGAGGAGAGGAGCACGTTCACAAGTCACCTGGAGCTGATGAACCTGCCCGTGACACTGCTCTGCATCCTCACCCCCCCAACACTGCTGTGGCCTTGGAGGACACAAAGACAACTGCAGAAACCACCACTGCCATCCCAGTCCTAAACCCCCAGTGCCATCCCAGTCCTAAACCCCCAGTGCCATCCCAGTCCAACCTGAGGGGCAAGGTTCAAGCCAAGGGAATTGTTACAAACACCTCAGGAACTTGGTGTTGCCTGGGGGGGTTCAGCGATCGCTCCAGTTCTGGGCTCCATCTCAGTGCAGCCCCCCAAAAAAGCAGCTTTTCCCACCATCAATTCTTCTCCATTCTTTTCTAGAGAACTGCTGAGGGAGACAGGAGAGAAGTGAGGAACCCCAGAGCAAAGGAAGCAGAGAACTGCCCTGCATCTGCCAGTCAGGAATGTCATGGACAGGAGACGATGGCAGAAGGAGCAGCTGGAGCGATGTGAGGCCAACGGAGGCTGAAGGGCCCTGGCACTGACACTGGGAGAGCAGGACATCAATTTAATTCTCATTTTGGGGTTTTTTTAACCATTTTGCCACCTATCCCAAGCTCAGGCACCTATTTAGTGTCCCAAATCAAGGAGGGGAGAGAAGGCAGGAGAAAGATGCTTCAACACTCCACAAACACAAGAGAAGCCACAGTTCTGCTGAGCTGCAGAACAGGAGGGAGAGGGATTGTTTTCCAAACCCTACAACATCAGCAATGCCCCAAAACCACTCCAGGCCACTGCCTGGGGCATTCCCATTGGGATGGTTTCCTTGGCCTTGAGTCAGCCCCCAGCACTCTGACAGGACTGA
This sequence comes from Corapipo altera, assembly GCF_003945725.1. Lineage (NCBI taxonomy): Eukaryota > Metazoa > Chordata > Aves > Passeriformes > Pipridae > Corapipo > Corapipo altera. The sequence continues at coordinate 556,298 of NW_020884872.1, read as the reverse complement.
CAGACTCCTTCGCTTCCACTGCTCCTCCCAAAACTCCAAACACCAGAAGGGGAAGGGGGGTAAGTTGGGGACAGAAGAAAGGAGGTAGAAAGTGCCTTTTTATTTGTTAAAATGCAGAGGTACCAGAAAGAAGGACTGTCTTCTCCATGCCTACCTAGACACAAGGTAGGATCTTACTCAGGTCTTAAGACTTCTCAGCAGCTTAAGCTGGTCCTTCCACCCAGGAACTGAGAGGAAAAGAGGGCAGAGAGAACCCAGCAGGCACGTGGCCAACAGGAATTAAGGGCACAAAAGGGCAAGCAAGTCATTTTAAAGGATGTGGGAAGGGGTTTCTCTTCCAGGGGATGGCAAAAAACCAGAAGATTCTGGGCTCAGGCAGCGTCATGCAGGGTTTTCCCTGCCAGGTCAGGGCACACTCAGCTGGGAGGTGCAGAGGGACACTGAGCCCAAAGACTCCAGTTCCTCCTCCTGGAGCTCATGGACACAAACACTGTCCCTGCCACAAGCAGGAATTCACCTGCTGAATTACCTGGGCACAAGAGCAACAGCAAGAGAGTGAGGAAAACAAGCCCAAACACACAAGTGTTCGATTTTTGTAGCGGATTTGGGACCACTTTGGTTCTCTGGATGTAGAGGACAAACCTCTAATAGTCACCTTATTAAAAGCACATATCAGGAAGTGCTGGAAAATCTCTGCTACTACTGAAGGTGCCCCTTCACTTCAGCTCAGAGCTGTGATTTCAGTCAGACTGCAGCTCAAAGCTGGCATTCAGCTGGTGGTTATCACAATTCAGCAGTAACTGCCACAATCCTAGCAAAAAAAAATGGGATTTTACCCCATTTGAAGAGAATTTCGGCTTCAGAATTGACCTGGGGAATGAGAAAGAAGTGGTGACACTGCCACTGGGTAAAATCCTAGGAAGGAATTCTTCCTGGAGGAATGAAAAAATAAAACCAGGCTGATCAAGCTGATTTAGGACTTCCCCAAATTCCCCTCACATTTATGATTTCCCCCCACATTTATGGCTGCCCACAACCTTTCCAAGACTATCAAGCATCACAAGTTTTATTGGAAGGCGAGACAGAAGTTCAGGGGGAACTCATACTCCCAGGATTGAAGTTTGAGGGCCCTCCAAGCTTCCTCTTGCAACACTTCTGATCCTTCTTGGGGATCTTAAGGCAGCAAAACAAGGGTTAAATGAAGTTATGTTGGCTATAAAACCATTAGTGCTATTCTACATCAGGCTTTGTCATTATCTGTATTAAAAGCCACCAAACACTGATTTATTTTTCCAAAGGTCTCAAACACATCAACTCCACTGCACACATTCCCCTCCACGTGCACCTTGATTTTTAACTATCATTCCTTAGATATTTGCATCACTGGACACAAGGACTGGCTTGGAAATGGACAAACCAGGATTAAAAAAATAGCAGAACAACAGTTCCTATGCAGTTCCTGCCCCTTCCTTTACACCATCTACTCCTTTCCTGGCCTTCTCCTCCCCAGGGTGATGAGTTTTCTTCAGGATTTCATTTCTGACACCAATATTTGCACTGGAGCTCCCCCAGTACAAGTCCTTCACCTGCACCTTGCACACATTTACTTCCCATCTTTCCTGATCCATATCTACAGAATTAATTACACTTTGCATCTCCCCCCTTGCTTTTATTTCCCCTCCTTTTCACCTTCTTATCAGCTCATCCACAGGATGGACACTGGAGAATATTTTGGGATGGAAGGGATCTTAAAGATCATCCCACTCCACCCCCTGCCATGGGCAAGGACACCTTCCACCAGCCCAGGTTGCTCCAACCTGGCCTTGGACACTTCCAGGGATCCAGGGGCAGCCACAGCTTCTCTGGGCAGAGATTAAGAAAGCAAGATAATCAATAATCAACAACTGCCAACAAAGCAATTTTGGGGTGGAAATTGCCAGTGTTACAGCTCTGGAACAAGGGAACTGGGGAAATCAGGATGGGTAAAGAGAGTAAGAACTTCAATCACTACACAATAGGTTTGAAAGATTAGAAAACACACACACACACACACATAAGCTGAATTAACAGCTTATTCTCAGTGATGTAGTAGGCATTTTTTTTTAAAGGAGTCAGTCACTTCTGAGAGGTTTTACAACAGGGGAGAGCAGTAATGGTATTTTAGCACAACTCTGCTTTTTCAAGAGTTAAAGGACAGAGAGTCTGAAGTTTCTGAGCATCTCCCTGTTCACACACACAGCAAATGCACAGGAACAGACACAGTGACCACACCAGGGAGGAAACACAACCGAGAGGAAAAGCTCATTGCTGAGGGAACAGGGGGAAAAAAAAGGTTGTATCCTAAATCCCACCATTCCTGCCCCCTGGAAAGGGACTACATATTCCCATGAAATCCTGCCAGATCCACCACGGGCCTGCCCCAAATCCTGCCTCAGCACTCAGGGTGGGGAACAAGAAATGCTGTTTTACACCCTCACACTGCAGCCTGCAAAGCAGGAGGCTCCTGAGTCCCTTATCCTGGCCATAAACTCACCCCGGCCAACTTTCCAAACTCACCTCAACAAGTCTCCGCTACAAACTTAAACCAGGTTTAAACTTAAACCAGGCTTAGAATAATCCTCCAGCTCCTGCCGTGCCCACGGCAGGCACGTCTCCCACACCTGGCAAAAACCCCAGGCTTGGTCCTTTTTTGAGACTAAAAATGGTAAACATGGGGCAGGAGGAGATCATTCCCAAACGCTGTCTGCATCCCACCACCCCAAATCCAGTTATTCCTATGGAATGCTGAAGGCAGACACCAAAAAGCTGCCTCCTCCAGGAGCGTCAGCACCACATCTTGCTGTTTTCCAAGCTTGTCTTTTGGTCTTAAGTCTTTGGTCTTCCTTCCAGCACCACTGGATCCTTCCCTGTCAGTGAAGAGCCTTCTAAAAATGTCAGTGGAATTAGAGGGAAACTTCTGTGTAATTTTAACCTGCTCAATGGGGAA
>NW_020884872.1:481601-553212 GCF_003945725.1 Corapipo altera | reverse complement strand
AGTGGGGAAGGGGGGGGGGGGGGGCGGGCAAAATTCCACTCTAACAATAGGTGGGTTCACCAGAAAGGAGAGAAAATAAAACCAGTATCTTCCTGCTTCCTTCTCCCCCCTCCCTCCTGGCAACTAAGACATCAAAAGCCCAACTGCTGCTGCTGCCCACACAGCAATTAAGTTTAATAGTCAAGATGTCAAGCAACACCACTGCCCAGTTCCTTTGGTTTTCCTGAAATAGCTGCCAATCTCCAGGTAGGGAATTTCTGAGACATGGCAACCCACTCCAAAGGCAACAAACACGCTGAAGGCGAGTTCTGTTGTGTGGACAGGCCTGTGAAAATGAGAGCCCACATTCAGGGCAGGATTGTTATTAATTTAGGTTATTTGGAGGCATCCAAGGTCAAGCTGGACTGGGTTTGGAGCAACCTGGGCTAGTGGTTCCATGGCAGGAGGTGGAACGAGTTGGGCTTTAAGGTCCCTTCCAACCCAAACCATCCTGGGATTGCAGAGGTGGGTGGATGTGTCTCCTAGTCCAGGTATTTGCTGAAACGAGGTAATTTAATTAGGTTTTAGACTATATACTACATTGTGCTTTTATCCTTTGCTACAGGTGAAGTGATATAATACATAGATATAACAGTGCTAATAAAATATTGATAAGCTTCCTCCTTTTTAGTGAAATGCTCTGAAATAGGAATTATTTGCAAAACTGTCCATTCAGCTCAGTTCCAGTTCCAAAGCTGATTTGAAGACGGGTGTCCCTGTGCTCTGGTCTGGTTGACAAGGTGGTCATCAAAGGCTGGACTTCATCATCTTGGAGAGCTTTTCCAACCTAAACTGGGATTCTGGGATTCCCAGCTTGGCAGAGATGGGAACACCCCCTGTGCTGTGCCAGTCCTGGGGTCCCAGGGTGCCCAATCCCCGGGGAGGGTCTGGCATTGCCACCCTGAGGTCACTCAGCAAAACGGCACCAGAGCACCAGGGGAGCCATTTCCAGCTCTTCCTTCCTTCCCTTTTCCCCCCTCACTTCCTTCCCTGGACTCTCCAGGGAGTTCCAGCAGGAAGGGGAAGCCTCCCTGAAGAGCTTTGCTCTCTCCAGCAAGCCACAGCTCCTGCTCATTCACCAGTGGGTCACTGCCCTTCCCTGCTCCAGGTCCTGCTCCGCCAAAGACAAGGGCTGGAAGAAAATTAGGAATAACTGGAAACTAATCTTTAGGGATGAACAGGAAAGTTCAGGCAATGAACAGCTGTCTTCCCCACTACTGCTCTGCCTCAGGCTCCTGGGGGCAGGTAAAGTGCTGTTTGCAGACACAACACACAAGGACTCGGATGATCCCTGGAAGGACTCGAGGATCCCTGGGGGTCCCTTCCAGCTCAGCATATTCTGGGATTCCTTGACTGGGAACAGTAGGAAACAGGAGAAAAACCTGCCCTCGAGCTCCCCAAGCTCACCTTATTGTTTGTTGTTTGCACATTCAAGTGGAGAAAACAACACACGTGGCTAAAATTCACCATTTCCACCCCAAGTTCCTGTCACTTCATTGACCTCAAACCCTCCTTTCCCCAAAACATCTCCTCCAGATCCTCACACACACACACAAACCGAGTCCCTTCCTCTTCAAATCCAGTGATACCACAGAGTACCAGGTTTATTTATTTATTTTGGGGGTGCTTTTAGGGGTTTTTTTATTATTGTTTTCCTAAGAGTCACTGGCTGAGGATGAAAGATTCTAATATTTACAAACATGTTGCTTCTACTGCGAGTCTGTTACCTCTCAAATGAGGACAGAGAAGGGCTGCTCGGCTCTGAGTTCAGCATAAAGTCAGCAGTGTTTGTGGAAAGCACATGCAGACAACCAGTGACAGAGCTGCAAACTGAAATTTTCCCCCCTTGTTCCCCCACCAGCCCCAAAGGGTTGTGTTTTTAAGGCACGAAAGGAAAGAGGCTTTGAGGAGTCAAGACAGGAGGAGACACAGGAACATCAGGGGTTGTGCTGGCCAGCAGCAGGGTTTAAAGCAACAAGAAAGGAACTGGAGGGGTTTATTCTGCCCAGATCTATGAGAATACCAAAGTAACTATTAAAAAAAAAAACAGCTGTGGGTGGGGAAAACCCCAGAGAAGCACCAACTCTGCAACAAGAAAGAGGCAGGAAGGACCAGAAGGCTGAGGTTTGCACTCGGGGAGCTCAGAGAAGTTAAGGGCAAGCCCAAAAAGTCAAGTGGCAAAGGTGTGCTGGTTTTTTTGGGAGGCAGGGGAGCTGTCACAGGTGAGGAAGGACATCACAGACACCAGGAGGAGAGTCAGCACTCGCTCAGACTAAAGTGGCACCAGGACACGCAGCCCCTGCCAGGGCAGGACAGGGAACACCTGCCCAGGGGCTCCACCAGGAAGGGGTGAAAAAGCAATGTATTATTCAGGATTGTGTGTGACCCCTCCAACTTCTACAGGAAGGAACTCTGTAGTCAATCCACTATTTCAGACTGCTTTGTTAGCCCCACATTTTGACTAATTTAAGTTAGCATTACAGTCAGGATCACAGGGGTCCTCAGAGCAACCCCCCTGTCAGGATTCAGCAGCACCATGTGGCACAAAACCACTAGAGAAATATTTTTCCAAGTGTTCTCAGGCCACAAGAAAGGCAGGAGCAGCGAAGTACTGGAACACACAAAAAAAAAAAAATCACCCAGATCTGGTGTGCTGTCAACAGCACAAAAATAGCAGCACCTAGAGACAGACTCCACTAGTTATACCAAGGGTAGGTTAAAAACAGCACACCTGAACCCAAACTTCAGGGTTTTAACATATCACAGAGCTAAAAAAAAAAAAAAAAAACACCACCTGAAGGTGCATCTATCTGGAAAGAACATGCTGGAGAGTGAAACTTCAAAGAGGCAAAGGTTGCAGATGTTAAATCCCGAGTGCATCGATGCCCATTAGAAGCATCTTACGGCTAAAAGCTCATCCTGCATCCCCGTGCCCAGATCCTGGAAACCCAAGGTCCTTTCCAGCAGAGAGCACTCCGTGGCATCCTTTCAGAGAAGTCAGTTTATTCCTGCCTCGGTATTATGTCAGATTTGCTACGCTTTTCTGCCCTGCATTTTCGAGTGCCTGCACGGCTTAAAGCATCTCCCACACGAACGGCACGGCTCTAAAAGCATCTCTGGCTCATCCAGCGATGGGGAGGGGGAGAAAAAAAAAAAAGAAAAATACGGAAAAGAAAATTACACGTTGACAACCGAGCCAAAAAGCGGCGTTTTTCCCCCCCCCCGGAGTGAAGGCTGCTCTGAGGTGGTGCAGCAATGTCACCCGCGTTTTAAATTGCTGCTGGGTTTCTCCACTAGAGGACTCAGGTGAGATGTTTCTACTACGGCTTCTGCAGTTAAACCACGGGGTAAAAAAAAAAAAAAAAAAGAAAGAAAAAAAAAAAAAAGCCAAGCCAACGCTGACATGTGGCTGGTCCATGTAAAATGAATGGAAATGTACTAGTGCATGCGGCACATCCAGACGTGCTCCCAGAACTCCCAGAGAAACACAGGGATGATGTTTAGCTCCCGCTGCTCCACGGCAAATCTACGTGTGTGTTACAAGTGAAGGTTAAATCCAAGACTGTGTCTCCACGCTGGGCTGGATCAGAGGGTTCCAGCCTAACACAAGCGCTACATTCCAACACCAGCACTGCACATTAAGCTGGAAAGTAGCAGATAAACAAAGGCTATAGAAGGTACTAGAGAAGGGTCAGTATCACCTCTGATTTCCCAAATAACCATCCCCCCCATCTACGCGGAGCTGTCCCTATTTTATTATTATTATTATTTTTACACACATGCACACGAGTTCCCCCCCCTCCCCACCACCACCACACATTGACTCAGCTCTTGTAGAACAGCGAGGGCATCTGAACCGAGCTCCCACCGCGGCTTTATCACCTCTCGGCCAAAAACCAGCGCCAACGGTCGGTGGCGACACCGAGGAGCCCCTGCCACGGGCGATACGGAGCCGTATCGGCCCCGCTCAACTGGTGCCGGCAACGGCAGGAGGAAAAACCCATCCCTGGGGCTGCTGCTTCCCCGGCGTGGAACCCGCCACCGGGAGCTGCAGGGAACAACCCACGGCCTCCCGAAGGACAGGGGACCCGGGGGTGCTGCGAGGTGCCCGCGGCAGGTGATGGAGAAGCGCTGGGAGAGGGAGGGCGATGGATGTGGAGGGGCACGGGAAGGGCCGAGTTCACCTGCACCGGGCTGGGGGAGGGTGAGGAAGGAGAGATGCATCCATGCCTCCGAGCCAGGGATCTCCTTACCTGCGGAGCAGAAGGAAAGGGGGGGGAAGGGGACTGCGGCTCTCGGGGAGCAACTCGGCGAACTCTGCAAGGGCGCGGGGAGGGAAGGGGAAATGAGGAAGGGGGGAAGAGGGCACGGAGGGACACACGGGGAGCCCGCGGAGCGCTGCGACAGCGCCGGGGGAGGGCGGGCACGGCCGGGCCACGCGGGGACAGCGCGGGGACACCGGGGGACATCGGCGGGTCTGCCAGGTCCCACCTGCCTCCCTCCCTGCCTCCCGTCTCCTCTCCCTCACTCACCCTCTGCATGGCTTTCAGGATCAAAGCCAGTTCATAGCGGGGCATCTCAGAGCCGCTGGCGGCGGGAGGCGCGGGGGGCACAGGGCGGGGAGGAGGGGGCTGCGGCGCTGCCGGACAGCAGGAGGAGGAGGAGAGGGAGGAGGGAAGAGGAGGAGGAGGAGGAGGAAGGCGCGTCCCCGGGCTCCTTCCCGCGCGGTCGGTCCCTGCACAGACACCCGGGCGGGCAGGCGCGGCTTAAAGGGCGCCGGCGCTGCGCAGGCTCGGCCCAACCCGCGCCAAGCGCCGCCTCCGCCCGACCGGCCCCGGGGGGGGCCCGGGGGCTGCCCCGCGTCCCGGGGTGGGGGCGGGGGCGGCTGCGGGCACCGGACCCCCCGGGCTGGACCCCGCCGCCCTCCCCCCGCGGGGCCCGGGGCCAGCGCCCGCCCCCCGCGCCCGCCGCCGCCGCTGCAGGGAGTGGAAATTTCCACGGCGCCCGCCCGCCCCCCGCGCTCCCCCCTCACGCAGCCCCGAGCCCGCCGTGGCGCGGGGGGGGCGGCCGGGCCGGCCCGTGAGGGGCTGTGAGGGGCCGGGGCGGCACCCCCGGACCGGCCGCGGAGTCACCGAGGCTGGCGGAGCGGGCCGGGGTCGGGGGGCCGTGACGGTCACCCCGCACCATCCCCCGGGCACGGACACCTCCCGCCGCGCAGGGATGCGCCCAGCCCGCTCTAACCTGGGGTCTTCCAGAACCTTCCCCCGTCCCCGGGGCGCCTCAGCGCGCACCCGGTCGCGTCCGTTGGGTGGAGGTGCCTGAGCCCGTGGAATCACAGAGTATCCCGAGTTGGGAAGGACCCGCGGGGATCGTCGGGTCCGACTCCTGGTCCCGCACGGGACACCCCAAAATCTTACCCTGTCCCTCAGAGCATTGCCCAAAGGCTCCTGGAGCTCTGGCAGCCTCGGGGCCATGCCCACTGCCCTGGGGAGCCTGGGCAGTGCCCACCACCGCCCAGCGCTCCAGTGGGTGCCCGACCTGAGGTTGGCCTTGGTGTGGGGTCCTCCCGGCCAGGGAGGTTCTGGACAAACCCTTCCCAGCTGGGCACACACCCTTGGCATTGTCCTCAGACCCCAAGGTCAGTGACAGATCCCCTCTGTCAGCAGCACATCCAACACCAGCGTCCAGCCGGGGCTGTGCTGAGAGCTACAACCACCTGCCCCCACCAAAGGAGGGGTTTGGGGGCTCTGAGGGTGCATCAGGCTTGTTTCGACACTTTTTCTCTCACCTGCAGCAGAGACTTGTCCCTCCCGAGGTATTCCCTGCCCTCACAGAGGTACCGTGTGCCCAGGAGAGACAAGTTTCTGCCCAAGGTGTCGAAGCCCTCATTGCTTGGAAGTCCTCAGAAAAGAGGGATGAGAGAGCAGAGCCACCACGCTGTGGCCAGGGGGAAGCAGAGAAGGCAGCAGAACTCAACATTAAAAAACTTTAATGAACTCTCTGTGAAATCCCAGCCCATCCAGAGAGGCCTCACACCTCACCTGGGCACCCCACCCATGCCCTTCCCATAACCAGGGTCGCTTGTTTTCGCTCTGCCTGCCCGGGGCTGGTACCACAGCCCCCAAAACAAATCCCCAGGGCGGGTTTTGCAAGCGGAAAACTTCTCCCAGCCCTTTCCACGGTGACTGGCAGCACAGCCAGCCCTGGCACCGCTGTGGGCCTTCCTCCCCTCGAGCAGCTGTGAGTTTGCAGTAGTTCCCAACACATCCTGTGCCTTACAGGCACGACAAGGCCTGTGGGAGTCCTGGGAGCTGCTTTGGGTTCTGCTACAAGATAAATTACCTGTGCGGAAGCGTTTCCACGTATTCCCAAACTCCCACCCCCCCAGTGTTCAGGCACTAATTGCCAGGCAGCTGACAGGGATAATTTACTGCCTCTTGGTGCTCACTACGGCACGAACCCTCCCTGGGTTATTTTGCTTCCTTTTTTAAAATCCAGTGTCTGGCCTGAGCTTCTTCCTCGTTCTGAACAGGGGCCTGGCGAGCTCCTGCTGAGGAAATGCAAGTGGTGGTCCCCTGTGGAGGTGGGAATGCCCAGGTATCCCAGCCATTCCCACCTTCCAGGTGCACCTTGCCACACCTGAGCCACGCTGTTCTCTGTATCACATTTGGAGCTGTCTCCTGGGCCAGGGGCAGAAAGGAGTGGGGGAGAGCTCCAACTTACCAATGCTCTACCTCCTTAAAACACTCTCCTGCCACAAGAAAAGGAAACACATCCAATCCCTGTTCCTGAAGTCCTCTCTCACACAGAACTTTATGCAAATCCCTCAGTCTATTTATTGAAATCTCCAGTGCTGCTTTCAAACGCCAATATTTGATTCTCAGTTGGATGTACATTTATATTCCCTGTTCAGACTCACTTCTGACCCCATTGCATGTGCAAGCCTCATAAATATGGATCTTCAGGGGGCCAACAACCCCCCACTTTTTGGGAATCCCACCCACAGCTTTATTTCAACACCGTGCCTCAAGACCCCAAAAACATAAGACTGAGCCCGAGTCTCACTTCTGTCTATGATGGGATTTGCTCACTCAGGTACAAACACTTGTTCCTGGTTTAGTAGGTTTATTTATACATTAATACATATATTAATGGACACAGCACTCGAGGGCCCTCAGCAGGTATAAGCTCCCTGGAATCTCACAAGTTTCTTTTCCCTCAAAAAAAAAAAAAACCCTTAACCACAAGCATCCAAAGACTGTAGGAAACCCTCATTTAATGTTTAAATGTCAAGGGTTAGAGAGGAGGGTCTGAACAACATGTAGTGGCCATGCCCTGAATGCTCAGTAAGGAAATGTAAACTCCCCTAATATAGATTTATTTCCTTTATTAAGTAACAAGTGTAATCTTTTGACTTGCAAGGCTCAGGCCATGACTTTTTCACGCTGGAATTTGGGCAAACAGTCCTCTCTGCATCTTGGTGTCTTTCCCATCCATCCCTGTGCCAGAGAGCAGCACAGAGAGTGTGAATGAATAATGTCACCCTTTCTAATAAAGCACAAGATTAAAATATGTCCTCATGCATCCAATTTGCATATGGAAATACAGAATCTATTCTTTGATAAAGCTGCTGGAAATGTTTTAGGGTTGGAGCTGGGGGGGGTCGGGCTCTGCTGCCAGGGAACAAGGGACAGGAGGAGAGGGAACGGCCTCCAGCTGTGCCAGGGGAGGCTCAGGTTGGACAGGAGGAGGAATTTGCTGCTGGAAAGGGTGGTGAGGCCTTGGCAGGGGCTGCCCAGGGAGGTTTGGAGTGCCCAGCCCTGGAGGTGTCCCAGGAAGGCCTGGCCGTGGCACTCAGTGCTCTGGGCTGGGGGACAAGGTGGGGATGGGGCACAGGGGGGATCCATGGGCTGGGAGGGCTTTTCCAACCCCAGTGATCCTGGGATTCTATAAAAACATGTGATGCAATATCTCAGAGACTCCTGACAAAGAAGCTGGCCCAGCACAGCAAGGTAAAGGGGGAAAACGAAGGAAGAAAAAGACACTTTTAAACCCTCAAAATGCCCAATAACAGCCTCTCTAACCACAACTCCTTCGGGCTCCTTTTGCAGCAGGTCCTGTGTGTGCCACAGAAAAGCCAATTCTCTCCTCTTACTAAAAACTTTACTTTCTACCTACACTATGTTGCTCAACATCAAAATAAAATCAAAATTGATCAGAGTTTTAGGATCAGGATATTTCTTATCTTGAACTTCAGGAGGGATTTTTAGAGACATCAGAAAACAGGGATTGATTGTGGAAAAGGGAAATTGCCCTGCCAGGTGAGGTTGGTTTGTGGCCTCTAGACAGGGGGATAGATACAGGTACAGGCCTGTTCTCCCTGGAAACCAGAGCAGGGACAAGAGAGGGGGAATATGGAGGAGGTTGTGATGTGATGCTTTAAACTAGGGCTGGGATCTCATGAGAGGATGTAAAAGAGAGGATGAGGGGAAAGGGAGAGGTAAGAATGGATGGACAAAGGCTGGGAGAGAGGAAAGGTAGACTTGAAGATTAGGACAGGGGAAGATGGGGCATGGGAAGGTGAATGGGTTGTGCTAAAAAAGAACAGGAAAAATCATGTGTTTGTGTATCACTGGAGGCCACCAAGATGGTCAGAGGGTGGAGCAGCTCTGCTGGGAGGAAAGGCTGGGAGAGCTGGGATTGTTCAACTGGAGAAGAGAAGCTTTGGGGTGACCTGATTGTGGCCTTCCAGGACCTGAAGGGACCCACAAGAAAGATGGAGAGAGACTATTTCCAAGGGCTGGAGGGACAGGAAAGGGGGAATGGCTTCAAACCGGAAAAAAAATGTGGGTTTGGGTTAAATCTGAGGGAGAAATTCCTGGCTGTGAGGGTGGGGAGGCCCTGGCCCAGGTTGCCCAGAGAAGCTGTGGCTGCCCCTGGATCCCTGGAAGTGTCCAAGGCCAGGTTGGACGGGGCTTGGAGCAACCTGGGCTGGTGGAAGGTGTCCCTGCCCATGGCAGGGGGTGGCACTGGATGGGCTTTAAGGTCCCTTCGACCCAAACCATTGTGGGATTCCATGATCTTGTTTGTAGGCTCTCTTCACGCACTGCCTTTAGGTCACCCCAAAGCTTCTCCTCTCCAGGCTGAACAATCCCAGCTCTCCCAGCCTTTCCTCCCAGCAGAGCTGCTCCAGCCCTGGGATCCTCCTGGTGCCTGCTCTGGACTCTCTCCAGCAGCTCCATGTCCATCTGCAACAATAGGATGCTGCGGAAGGAGTTTTGGATTCTTTTTACAGTTCACTTTTTCAAAAGCTGGAGAATTGCACATGTAAAATGTAAAATCTGCTTCAAATGAGGAGTAGGTTGCAAAATCAATGCTCCATAATGAGGAGTGTTATTTCTCCTTCCTCTCATTTGCATAGGCAAATGCAAAGTAGATAATTGCCTACTTCTCTTTCCATGGGATCTCTGCCACATTTATTTTGCAGGGTGGAGCAGCTCTGGAGCTGTGTCAGGATGACATAGTGAAGGAGGCTTCTGTCTACAGAAGTTTTTTTCCACATTTGTTTCATGAGACAGAAGATGAGCAGTGGATTTTCCCGGGATCATGTGAGAAAAGATGAGCTCTTGGTTAAACCAGCTGGGATTTGCCCGAGGACTGGATTCAGTCCCTCCTTGCCCACATAGTTCTTGTGTGATGCTGCGCAAGGCAGTTAAACCACATTTCTTGCAGGTGGCCACGAATTTCATGCTCCTGTTTCTGAGGATTCGAATTGGCATTTTGTGGTCTCATTTGCAGAAGTGTTGAATGACCCCAGATGGGACTGAATTCAACTGGTGCTAAACAAGTGAAATGCTCTGAATGAAGAATGTAAGAACTTCTCAGAATATTCACTTGAACTTTGAATTGTCTCAAACCAAGCGACTGGAATCTACACATCCTTAAACCACAGGTAATTCCAAGCCAAGCCCATCCCAAAAACATCACACCCAAGAGGCAACAAAATGTGTTTATGGCTGGTGATTCTTTTCTGTGGAAAGGGGAGGAAGAGGCATCTTTCTGCTGCTCATCCTGATCCTCCACAAAGTGTCTTGTCCACCAAAAACCTAAATGTGGGTCTGCCAGGTAGGACCAGGAGCCTCTGCAACTCTCTGACTCTCTGAGAGTGGAGCCAGGGGAGGTTGAGCTCTGCTGCCAGGGAACAAGGGACAGGAGGAGAGGGAACGGCCTCCAGCTGTGCCAGGGGAGGCTCAGGTTGGACAGGAGGAGGAATTTGCTGCTGGAAAGGGTGGTGAGGCCTTGGCAGGGGCTGCCCAGGGAGGTTTGGAGTGCCCAGCCCTGGAGGTGTCCCAGGAAGGCCTGGCCGTGGCACTCAGTGCTCTGGGCTGGGGGACAAGGTGGGGATGGGGCACAGGGGGGATCCATGGGCTGGGAGGGCTTTTCCAGCCTCAGGAATCCTGGGATTCTGTGAACTGTGGCTGGATGGGAGTGAGAATGACAGTGGAACAGTCAGAGGTTCTGACAGGGTTCAGTTCTTAGCTTGTGAGGGAGACAAGATGAGATTACATAGATACAAAGTGAGATTAGATCAGATATCAGGAAGGAATTTTCCCCTGTGGGGGTGGGGAGGCCCTGGCAAAGGTTGCCCAGAGAAGCTGTGGCTGCCCCTGGATCCCTGGAAGTGTCCAAGGCCAGGCTGGATGGGGCTTGGAGCAACCTGGGCTGGTGGAAGGTGTCCCTGCCCATGGCATGGCGTGGAATGGTCTTTAATGGCCCTTTCAACCCAAACCATTCCATGATTCCCTGATGAGGAAACAGCTCTAAGGGCAGGAGCAGGTAGAGAAAGACCCTGGAAAGAAGCTGCAGAGCCACCACAGGCACAGCATTGGCTTCTGTGCCTCAGTTTACAGGAATAAGTTGTTTAAATTTCAGCAAGTGACTCATTAACCCTCCAACATGACCTCACACTGCAGCAAACGAGGGCAAGAAGAAAACAGAAGCCTGTAAGAATGAAATCAGAAAGGACAAGGGAGACAAATAATATAATATAATTAGAAAAGGAAAGAGAAAGTACCAGGAAAGCACTTTTGTCTGTTAGAGCAAAACCATGGAAAAAAGAAACATCTCCTCTTGAGCAAGGATGGCAACTGGTGAGCGGTGGCACAGGAAAGGCCAAATGATTGATGTCTTTTCCCCCTCACTCCTCAGCAAGAACAATTAACAATGGTCCTTTGACTACCCGTGAATGTTTGAAGAACAGAAGGCCCAGAGTCGAGTGGGTTATTTTCCAATCAGAAAACGTGGTATTTCCAATCAGAAAATAATGCCAGACCTGCAAGAAACCAGCCAAGAGCACATGGGGAACTGGCTGAAGCCATCCTAGAACCACAAGGGATCCCTTCCCACAGCACCTGAGCAGTGGAAGGCCTGGGACAGGCGATTGCAGCGTCTTTGAAACGGAGAAAAAAAGCAGCTTGGGCAACACAAACAGGGAAAAACAGAGCCCAACTCGAATTCCTGGGAATGTATCGGGACAAATAATGAAACAAAGTTTTCTTTTGTGTGTGGGAAATAATGAAATGATAAGTAGAGGCCGAGAAAGATTTGCCAGGAACAGATCATGTCGACCCAAAGCTCATTTCCTTCTCTGACGAGTAGCAGATCTTATGGACAATGGATACTGCATATCTTGACTTGGAGGAGGCTTTCAGCAGAGTCTCTCGTGATTTCTTGTAGAGTGAACTGAAATGAAACTATTGTGAGGTGGACTCAGCTGTTTGAAAAAAATATTCCAGAAGAGGGATTAGTGTTGGTTCGTTGCTGATGTGGAAGAATTATGGCAAGAACTTCTGCAGGTGCCCTCCCTGGGGCTGGTACCTGCACTGTCTTGGTTGTGTTTTGGAGGGTGGCTGCTAAATTGGTAGGGAGAGTTCTACCAGCACCTTGACAGGATTAGCATCTTGATCAGTTGAAGAAATGGTCTGAAAAAAATAGGATTTTTCTGAAAACAAACAAACAAACAAACAAACAGGATTGCAGTAAAAACTTAGATGAGAATAAACCCCCGAGGGGAAGGAGCCAGCGAGGCAAAAGAGCTGCACAGAAGCTGCCTTGGGGATTTTGGAAGAGCTTAAATTAAGAATCAGCAATGCCATCCTGGTGTGGAAAAGCAAAATATTGTCCTGAAGTGGATGAGACACGTGGGATAATTTCTCCAGTGCTGCTCAGCCCTGGTGGGTCTGAAACTAAAAAAAGGGGCCGGTTCACTTTGGCCACTGAGCTCCAGAAACCTGGTGGTGGTTCTGCAGCTGCCTCATGAGGGCAGCTGGGGAAAAGTCCTGAGAGCAGCAAAAAGGGCTAAAAGGCTTTAAAAAAAAAATTTACCCCAGAGTGAAATCTCGAAGAATTGGTTTTTTGGTGTATTTTTTAATCTAGAGAAAAGAGCACTGAGAAGAAACATGAGAAGAGCCTTGAAATGTGGAACAGGGGGAAGGCAGCAGGAAACTCTGATGCTTAGGAGGGAGATTAAATAGTATCTAAAATTACAATTTCTGCTATATTTGAGGAAAAAATTCTTGCCTAGGAGGCCAGAGAAGCCTTGGTGCCACTGGAGGTCATTGGGTCTTTAGCACTGAGGGTGCTAAATGCACCTGAAAAAGGCATAAATTTATTATGGAGTGTGTTTGGGAAAGGGGGGCCAGACCCAAGGCCAACAGCTCGTGAGGAAAATGCACCTTATAAATTGCAAACCCATATTTGAAAGGCTTAAGAAGCATCTGGAGCTGGGAATTGTGGCATCCTGAGGGTGTCATTGTTGGGTGAGGCATCTCTCAGCTCCCAGGGAAGTTCTTCCAGTGTGTAACCTCAAATCAGGAAAAAATAATCAGGTCTAATGTGTGAACTTTGCAAGGTTTCTGACCCCTGGATCGTTTCTTGGGGTCTCTCTGTTAATTCTGCAGTTGTAAATAAATACAGGCTGTGCCAGAACGGCTGAATTTCTGCTTCAGTGATTTCCTGACACAGGTAAAAAAACCCAGATATTAAGCCTTTGTTGGTAACTTATGCAAAATAAATGAAATGAAATAAAATGAAATGAAATAAAATAAAATATAATAAAATAAAATTAAATGAAAATAAAGTCTGGCTACATCATGTGCATTTCTGGCAAAAGGAGCCCGAAATCCCATCACCTGGGAGACGACCAAGGACCTGCATTGCTCCTTTCTGAGAGGGCTGAAAGGTTTTGTCGTGAACCTGAAAGGCTGTTTTTGTTGCATTGCTCTGCAAACATTTGGGAGGCAGCAGTGCTGGTCCTTGTCCTGGAGGCTGTTTGGAGGGGTGGGAAGAAAGAAAAGGGGATGGGAAGCAGCAGAGGTACAAAGAGGGGGGATGACGTGCACGGAGCTGCACGGAATGTGTGACAGGAGCGGGAGTGAAACCCGGGGGGGACACCAGTGCTCTCCAGCTCCTGCCCTGGTGGCACACTGGGACTGGTGTCAGCACCTCACAGGGAGCTGTTGGGGCACCTCCATGTGCTGCTGGTGGTACCTGCAGAGTGTGGGTGTTCCTTTGGTCAGGGATAGTGTGGGCACAGCCCAGGGCAGGGATTGTCCCCTGTGCTGGCACTGCTGAGGGACCTCCAGGGCTGTGTCCAGCTCTGGAACCTCATGGAACAGAGACATGGAGGGGCTGGAGCGTGTGCAGGGAAGGGAACGGAGCTGGGAAGGGGCTGGAGCAGCAGGAGGGGCTGAGGGAGCTGGGGGGGCTCAGCCTGGAGCAAAGGAGGCTCAGGGGGGACCTTCTGGCTCTGCAACCCCCTGACAGGAGGGGGGAGCCGGGGGGGGGGTCGGGCTCTGCTGCCAGGGAACAAGGGACAGGAGGAGAGGGAACGGCCTCCAGCTGTGCCAGGGGAGGCTCGGGTTGGACATAAGGAGGAATTTCTCCCTGGAAAGGGTGGTGAGGCCTTGGCAGGGGCTGCCCAGGGAGGTTTGGAGTGCCCAGCCCTGGAGGTGTCCCAGGAAGGCCTGGCCGTGGCACTCAGTGCTCTGGGCTGGGGGACAAGGTGGGGATGGGGCACAGGGGGGATCCATGGGCTGGGAGGACTTTTCCAACCCCAGTGATCCTGGGATTCTGTGAAATTGTCTGATTTGCCACTTCAGCTCTTTGCAGCGGGTTCAGTGATTGTGCTGAGCCATCTTCCCGGGGCTGGCAGAGTGAGGATGTAAATCTGGGCCATTAAAATGGCACCTCCCCCATGCACGGAGCCTCTCCCGACTTTCCCAGCTGTTTGTCCTGCTAATAAATTGTGTTGTGGAAACAGAACCTCATGAACAAGGAAATCTAACCTGATCCAATTGTTCAATCTAGTTTAAACCTACATTTTCTCACAGGAATCCCTAACTCAGGTTAATTTAGGGGAGTGATGAGGTTTAATCCCACCACCCTAATAAATCACGTGTGAAAAGCCATTTGTTATTCACAGTGCTGATGTGTAGGTGTGTTCATCATCTTGTAAATACATGAGAAAAGCAAAAAAATAAACAAGCAGATACATTTTTCCCTTGTTCCAGTGGATCCCACCAGTCTCCTGCTTCCCTGATCATGGCTTCAGGTGGCTCTTCCCAGGTTGATGAAAGTGAAGAATGTTTAGCCAAGCTCTTGCCTTTCCTTTCCTATGGAAACAACAATTCCTGCACCAGGTTTCCCTGGACATCCTTTTTTTTATTTTTTTTTTCCCATTCAAAAAGTGTGTCTGGGCAGAAAAGGCAGATTTCAGACATTCCTTCAGAATTTTCAGGTATCTGAGTCTGACTGGAACTGTGCCTTTGACCCATGGAACCACTCACTGCTCACCTGCAGGTCCCTCTTTTCCTTGGGCACAGAGAGGCTGATGCTGCCAAGGGTTGATGATCAGGGCTTCTGATGGATCAGGAATGGTTTGGATTTACTTTACATTTCTGGTGGATCAGGAATGGTTTGGATTTACTTTACATTTCTGGTGGATCAGGAATGGTTTGGATTGACATCTGCAGACCAGCGCTACCGCCTTGCAGAGCATGTCTGGTGGTTCCACGGGCCTCAGCTGAGCTGCACTTGTGTCATCCAGGACATGCATAGGGCTTTTTGTCCAATAAATCCCCAGGAAAAAAAAGAACCAGCCTCTGTAGGTGTTTGTGGAGATATCAGAAATACTCCATAAATAAGAGATCCCAGAATCATCAAGGTCTGAAGAGACCTCCATGATCATCCAGTGCCACCATCCCCCAGCACCACCAGGATCACCCCTAATCCATGGCCCCAAGGGCCACATCCAGACACCTCTGGAACACTCCCAGACACAGGGACTCCACCACCTCCCTGGGACACTTATTCCAAGGCCTGACCACAGGGAGAAATTGTTTCTAATCTCTAATCTGAATCTTTAATGTCCAATTTTAGGCCATTCCCTCTCCTCCTTTCCCTTGGACATGGCAGCAGAGCCCGACCCCCCCCCCCCCTGCCCCCTCCTGTCAGGGAGTTGGGGAGAGCAATGAGGTCCCCCCTGAGCCTCCTCTTCTCCAGATAAACCCCCCCAGCTCTCTCAGCTGCTCCTCACAGGACATGTTCTCCAGCTCCTTCCACAGTTAAGGCTCGATCTTAACTCACACTTTGCCTTTTAGAGGCTCGGGGAAAAGAGGATTTGTTGAGGGGAGAGAGGAATATTTGGGAGAAACAGTTTATTCCAGGGATGTTTAGCAGCTGAGGAGGCAAATCTCCCCCTCCCCAAGTGCCAGCCTGGCACTTAAGCCAGCTCTGACATGCTGAACTCCCACTTTGGGAAGTGTGGCATATCCTCCATCATTCATTCCACGGGATTAAAGAATTCTCTCTTGGCATGACATAAAGAGTGTTTGTCAAGCACCTTCTTTGTTTCCCTCTCGTGCTGCCAGACACAGAAATATCGTCATGGGGGAGGAAAAAACACCCTGCTCTTAGTCTTGGTTTCTTTATTGCAGAGCAACAGTTTAAAATTGTCCATGACGAAGAGGAGCCCATGTTTTTCCCAATATTAACTTCAGTGCAAAGAGCCCACTGGAGTCAGACTACAAAGGAGTATATAGAAATATTAGATTAAGAAATACAAAGGAATTTAGTCCTAGAAAAATTATACTAGGAAGTCTGTTTAGTGCAATGTGAATAATTTCAAATTGATCCTTTTGGGTCCCTTACAACTGAGTATATTGTGTGATTCTGTGAAATCTTTCAGATAATACAGTTATTCCTGCATGTCCAACCTGCAGGAGATGTTATAAGACATAATTCTGCTACAAGCTTCAAGTTCAATTGGTGCAGATGATTATTGCAGTTGCTAATTTCTGTAATTAACACTTGTGCAAAGTTGTTCTCCTTTACAAAGATCAGGAGCTCCCAGGTGTTGGATGTTACTGAAATCATCCACCTGGGAAATCAGATCACCTGGGGATTATGGAGGTTTTTAAGAATTTATTAGAAACAGTTTTTCTGAAACTCTTCTGAAATTTCTAATTATTTGTGGGATTATTTGGGGTGTCCTGTGCAGGGTCAGGGGTTGGACTGGATGGTCTTTGTGGGTCCCTCCCACCTCAGGATATTCTGTGATTCCGTGATAACCTTGATGAGAACACTCAGCTGAAGGTCATCTCTACCATGAGGGGATTTCTGGGCCCAAAAATGGAGTGGCCCAGAGAAGCTGTGGCTGCCCCTGGATCCCTGGAAGTGTCCAATTCCAGGTTGGACGGGGCTTGGAGCAACCTGGGCTGGTGGAAGGTGTCCCTGCCCATGGCAGGGGGTGGCACTGGATGGGTTTTAAAGTCCCTTCCAACCCAAACTTTCCATGATTCTCTAACTCCAGCAGATGAAAGCACTTTGCAGCATCATTTCTTACCGTTACCAACCTGTATCCAAAAATCCCTCCCTTCACTTTCAAGAACATCAGTGGGATTTCCTTCCCACTTCCAGCCCTGCTGGGTCTGTTCTGTAATTTAACACACAATTTAACAGCCCAGTGAGCCCGGGAGGAGCAGGAGGATGTTGAGCCCGAGTTACTGAGCACAACAAGTTAGGACAGGCTCGGACCTGGCAGCAAAGCCCGGCTCTGCCAGGCGTGTCCGTGTGTGTGACTGTGTGTCCACACACGTGTCGTAACCCAGCAAGTGGGATTGAAAGGGGACTCTCCCTCAACACTCTCAGGGACAGGGGAGGGATTGTTGGGGTGTCCTGGGCTTGGACTGGATGGTCCTTTTGGGTCCCCTCCAACTTAGGATGTTCTGTGATTCCCTGGCTGTCTTCGTGAGGTGCCACAATGATCCTCAACAGTGAATCCTAACAAAACAAAGATTTTTCAGACTTGCTTCAGCAGCTACAAGTGTCTGGGAAACACTTCAAACCTCTTCTTTTAGTGGAGGATAATCTACCTGCCACGTTTACCAGGATTTGCAATTATAGTCACAGAATGATGGAATATTCTCGAGCTGGAAGGAACCCACAAGGATCATCGAGTCCAACTCTTTAAGTGAACAACGACCCCAAAAATGAGGGGGAATCAGAACAGACCTTTGCTTTCAGAACTGAATATTGTCTCAGAAAAAAACGTGAGAATTTATCTCCAGGAGCTGGGATTAGGTTAAGTCACAGAACAACCCCTCCAGAAAACGTGTGTGGAAAACAATCTGCAGCAAACATGGGACAGTCACGGGGAAAGGGGAAGTCAAAGAGCCCCTTGCAGAGAAATTATGAATGCTGATACACCAAAAAAAAAATTACAATATTCTAGCAATTCCCGTTTCCCCCGGTGAAATTAGATACAAAAAGTGAAACAGTGAACTGTGTCATTGCTCCATGGGATGTGGAACTGTCTGTGTTGGGTAATAAGATGTTACAAGTCTGCGAGGCAGAACAACCTGTGCTATTCTCAGCAGAAGAACTCGGGGCACAACAGCAGCAGCAGCAGCAGCTCCCTGCCTGGGTTTGGAGCAGTGGGAGCTGCCGAGTTCCCTCCCTGCTCCGAGCCGTGCGGGGGCTCCGAGACAATCAGTGATTCTCAGCATTCCCTCCTCGCAGCTGACGCTTCCCCAGCGTGCCACGTTCCCAAGTTCTCACGGAGAGATGATGAGATAGAAGGTGCCCCAACACCTCCCTCACGTTCCTAGGGCAGCAGTGCACATCATTACACTTTCCACAGCCGCTTCCCCGCCAGTGCTGGCAGCTGACAACGTTGGCACGTCGCCACTGGCACCACCAGCCACCCGTGCTCGGTGGCCAACATCCTCCTCCGGTGCAAAATTAGCCCGGTGAGAGCACATCCTGCCTGCTCTCACCTCTGTGGGCAGCAGTGGCAGCTGCCACAACTCCTGGCAGCCCGGGCAGCGTTCCCGGGGCACGTGGGACTGGCACAGATGGAGGAGCGGTGTCCCCTCGGTGTTGCCGCGTTGTCACCGCTCACACCGGGCACGTTTCACACCCAGGGGTGGCTTTGCTGGCCCTGCACCCACACCCACCCCCCCCATCATCCCTCTGCTCCCAGTGCCACGTTGTCTCTTACCTGGGTTCCAGCACAAGGATCCGTCAGCGGCTCCTTCGGCGAATTCCAGCAATCTCTGCACCGGCTGGGAGCATTTCCATGGCAATGCTGTTGTTTGTCTGGTGCTTTGTGTGTGCCAGGCGCCGTGGGAAGAGGGAACAAGACAAAGCCCACACGATTTACAGATCGATGACCTGTGGCTGCAGCCTATGGTGGGACTTCTAACAGTCATTCCAAAGGTGTGTGGGAGTTCACATGTGTACATGGGAAATGTGGAAAGCTGTTGGAGAGTGTCCAGAGGAGGGACACAGGGATGGGGAAGGGTCTGGAGGAGCAGCTGAGGGCACTTGGCTGGTGCAGCTGGAGCAGAGGAGCCCCAGGGCAGAGCTCAGCGGGGGCTGCAGCTCCTCCCGAGGGGCAGCTCTGACCTCTGGGAGCAGGGACAGGACCCAGGGAAGGGCTGGAGCTGGGACAGGGCAGGCTCAGGGTGGATCTCAGCACAAGGTTCTTCCCCCAGAGGGTGGTGGGCACTGACCAGGCTCCCCAGGGCAGTGGGCACAGCCCCAAGGCTGCCAGAGCTCCAGAAGGGTTTGGACAACGCTCTGAGGGACAGGGGGGAGTGTTGGGGTGTCCTGGGCAGGGCCAGGGCTTGGGCTGGGTGATCCTGGTGGGTCCCTCCCAGCTCAGAGTATTCCATAATTCTATGTTCATGAAGGAGTTCTGGGTTTATTTAATTTTCAGCTGGATCAAATAAATGCTGGCCTTGGCAAGCGGAGATGGAGGAACGAGCCCGTGGTGAAGGAGCAGCACAGCCAAGGTGCCACCACGTTTTTGGTGGCAGCATTGGCACAAAATATGGGACTGCAACAGCAGCATCACTGCAGTCCTGGGGTTTGGTGGCTCCAACTGGGATGTAGCCACGTGAAACCTGCTGCAAGGTGTGAGCAGGACACTGCGGGTGAGTTGGGGCTGTGGGACCAGGGGATGAAAACACAACACCACAACAAAGGAAGGAACGGGGGAAAAACCCAACAGCAGAATTTCATTTCCTGCCCTGTGAAGAATCGAGGATGGGTTTTGACAGTCACACTGGAAATAACAGTAAAAATTGCACTTAGAAATACATAGGAAGCAGCAAATGTCCTTTAGCAGAGGGGGGGTAAGGCAGAATTTGCCTCTTTTCACTTCCTCTTCCCATTAAATCTTAAACACTGAACAAGCCCATTATCAGTGTGAAAATGCCAAGGAAAATGGAATGGTTTAAGTTTGCTTTCTTTCCTGTCTTTCTAAAAAAAAATAAATAAGGCTTTTACCTCTTTGTAGTTGGACCAAAATAAATAATTACCAAGAACGAAATTGTTCCATATCACATAAACAATGGCCCCGTGCCTCACTTTTTTTTTGGTAGATGATTTATATCTATCGTTTCCTTTGGCAAGGAGAGAAACAGGTTTAGCTCTATCTAGAGATAAAATTACAAACACAAATATCACACAGCAAACAGCAAAGTTTTGAACTGATCACATTGGAGTTCTGACAGGTTCCATCCCAGGGTTTTTTTCCATGTCACCACCAACCACTGGTTATTATCCAGAGGAGGGTGTTAAACAAATTCTCTTTGATTTCTCAGATTGGACAAGTAACACACGAGGTCTGAGCCCTGAAAGAATCCAAACTGCACTTTTTCGTGTTGTATCACGTCCAAATATCCCTCCTCTGATAGATGATCCTGGAGCAACACACCTGTCCAGAAAATCTTATGTCTTCTCCTACTAAGTGTTTGTCCCCAGCCCAGCTCAGCTGTTCTGCTCTCTGGGATGCACAGGGAAGAATTATCCACGTGTTTCTTCCTCTTCAGCTGCCCTTAAAGACCCCGAATCTGCTCCTGTGCAGGACCCAGGAACAGGAGAGGGAGGACTAATATATATATATATATTATGTAACTTGGCACCACATGCTTCGAGAGTGGTGTTTGGAAACAAGGAGAGAGTGAAAAGCACAAATGTTCAGTGGAATTTTCCTTCCTGTATATGTTTTATCTGCGGCTGCGATGTGCAGAGGCCGAGTTAGGAGAGGTGAACTGGAAAAGAAGCAGGAAAATCCCGCAGCCCAGAGGGTCAACGGCGTCCTGGGCTGCACCAAAAGAGGAGCAGGATCAGGAGGTCAAGGGAAGTGATTCTGTCCCTCTGATCTGCTCTTGTGAGAACCCCCTGCAGTGCTGGGTCCAGCTCTGGGGGCCTCAGCACAGGAAAGATGTGGAGCTGTTGGAGAGAGTCCAGAGGAGGCACCAAGATGATCCCAGGGCTGGAGCCCCTCTGGAGCCAGGCTGGGAGAGCTGGCAGGGTTCACCTGGAGAAGAGAAGGATCCAGGGAGACCTGAGAGCCCCTTCCACAGGAGAGCTGGAGAGGGACTGGGGACAAGGGATGGAGGGACAGGACACAAGGAATGGCTCCCACTGCCAGAGGACAGGATTAGATGGGATATTGGGAAGGAATTCCAGGCTGTGAGGGTGAGGAGACCCTGGCCCAGGTTGGCCAGAGAAGCTGTGGCTGCCTCTGGATCCCTGGAAGTGTCCAAGGCCAGGTTGGACGGGGCTTGGAGCAACCTGGGCTGGTGGAAGGTGTCCCTGCCCATGGCAGGGGTGGCACTGGATGAGCTTTGAGGTCCCTTCCAACCCAAACCATTCTAGGATTCTGTGAGTGTGGGATTCTATGAAAATGCCATTAAACTTCAGCACTTTAGAAGTCAGGGATGGCAATGACCCATAACGCCTCTGCCAGAGGAAGATTTCTCCTTCCAGGACCACGCTAAGTTCAGCAAATAGGGAATATTAGGAAGCACCACATTTTAACCTGCCTTGTCCATCCCCTGGGCTTCACTTCTGTCCTCTCTCCCAGGTGGCACCTCATACATTTCCAGGATGGTCTGGGTTGGAAGGGACCTCAAAGCCCATCCAGTGCCATCCCCTGCCATGGGCAGGGACACCTTCCACCAACCCAGGTTGCTCCAGGCCCCATCCAACCTGGCCTTGGACACTTCCAGGGATCCAGGGGCAGCCACAGCTTCTCTGGGCAACCTGGGCCAGTGAAGCACCAGTTCCTTGTTCTGTCTTTGCTCTGGTCCCATCTTTGCCCACCCACGAGCAACCCCAGGGAGGAGGATGGGCTGTGGAGGGGGGAAAATGGACCTGGAACAGCAGCTGAGCTCTAGGAGTGCTTTTCAACAAACAAGCAAATGTGGTAATAGGAGAAAATGAGAGGCTTTTCCTCGCTGAATATGGATGAGAGATTTCAAAAGTCCACTACCAGGATGTAGTTGCAATATTTTCATAAGGATTTGTCCTTCAGAGGTGGATTATACAACTTTTCTTATTACAGGAATGTGAAGATTAAAGATCCCAAATGCTCTGTACATTTGAGTCGTCGTAATTAATGTGCCAGGAATCTGGGGACATTTCCAAAATGCATTTTAATCCATAGTAGGCTGAAGTTTTGTGCTGTAAGCAATTTTCATTGTTAGATGGGAGTAAATATAAATTACTGAAGAATCAGAAAATCCTGTTCCAACTAGAAGCTCACACAGTATTTCAATCCTATGTACACAGTCATTTGGAAGGGAGGAAGGCAAAAAAATCTGTGATAAACCACCACTTAATGACACATTTTCAAAATGTGGATGTTGGTTTGCATGCAGAAAAGCTTTTCCTGCACCTCCAGAGCTGCACAAACAGCTTTTTTATATGCAAACTACGTCTGCAGGATGTCCACACCTGTATCCAGGGTGGTGCAGGCGTGGAAATGTAAAATTTAAGATTTACAATTGCTGAGGTCCCTGTTAAGGTTGGTTTTCAGCCACTAATTTAAATATTTAAAGAGAAGCAAACGGGAGCAAATCTTTCTCCCCTCCCCAGTCTACTTATTCCAGACTTTTCCAACTGTTAGATGTGAAAGGGTCTGAGGAAAGAGTGTTATCAGAGTGAATGCAGTGCCCAGGGTGTGAGTCATGGACAGAGTGGCCATTCCTGCCTGTGGACAGAAGGACTTGGAACACAAAGGGCTCTGGAGGAGGAGGGACAGCACTTTAGCAGCCCCCGGCTACTGGGAGGCTGGAGGTGGAGCTGGCTGGAGATAACTGGAGGAATTGTTTCCATCACATGGTTAATGACTCAGCATCATTATCCCAAAATATTTAGGTTTTTTCGTCTCCACCAGCTCGTCCAGCACAGTTGTGTGGAAAAGACTGGGGGGACTGGGAGAGGGGAGGGAGCAGGAGCTTTGCTGAGTGAGCATCACAAGTATTTTCCACTGGGGCTTTGCCATCTCTGGGGTTGTAACTCTACGGCTGTGACACCATCACAGAGATTCCAACTGGCTTTGGTGCCCAGAACTGTGTGGAGTTTTGGGCACCATCATATAAAATAGATCTAAAGCTCTTAGAGAGTGTCCCAAGGAGGGACACAGGGATGGGGAAGGGCCTGGAGGGGCCCTTAAGGAGCAGTTGAGGGCACTTGGGTGGTGCAGCTGGAGCAGAGCAGCCCCAGGGCAGAGCTCAGCGGGGGCTGCAGCTCCTCCCGAGGGGCAGCTCCGACCTCTGGGAGCAGGGACAGGACCCAGGGAAGGGCTGGAGCTGGGACAGGGCAGGCTCAGGGTGGATCTCAGCACAAGGTTCTTCCCCCAGAGGGTGGTGGGCACTGACCAGGCTCCCCAGGGCAGTGGGCACGGCCCCAAGGCTGCCAGAGCTCCAGGAGGGTTTGGACAATGCTCTGAGGGACAGGGGGGAGTGTTGGGGTGCCCTGGGCTGGGCAAGACTTGGACTGGGTGATCCTCAGGGGTCTTTCCCAGCTCAGGCTACTCCATGATTCTATGATCCTAAGCCTGGATTAAGGCTCAGTCAATAAATACACCCTTCTCCTCCCCTGCCCCAAGGAACTGTGACCCCCACGAGCTGCTCCTCCGGGCACAGCACGGCTGCAATCCCACCACCGAGCAAAGCAAACCCTGATCACCCTGTTCCTGCATTCCCCAAAATCTCAGTTCTGCCTCTCCCCAGCACTGGCAACTGCTGAGGAGAAATGGCCGTGACAAGAGTGGGAGGAACCCGAGTACGTGGAGTCTACACCGATCTGTCGCTGCTGCAGCACTCGCCCCGTTCCGCTGCTTCCCAGAATAAGGCAGTGATAGTATGTGTAGTTTTATTTTAAGCAGGGCTAGAGCACATATAGATCTGGCTTGTGCACAGCCCCCTGCAAACGCTGCTACTCCATGGCATGGATTATGTCACCGTGGCCCTAAATACCTCCACTTCACAGCCCGGATTCCGCACGGAAATTCTGCAAACCAGGCACTTCCCGTGGGTTTTTTTCTGCCATTGGATAAGTGTTAATGTGGATTTTGATGCTTGTCTGTATTTACTGCTGGCTCTCAGTCACCAGTGTTCATAAAGACACCCACAACAATGAACAGTGGAGTCTTGCTAATGCCTCCCACCAGCCACATGGCACGCAGAGCTTAAGGCTGGAAGGTCACATATTCCTGCCCCTTGTTCTCATTCCCAATTTGGAGAAGACCTACCATGCAAGGGCACTCAGCTGCCTGTGCTGCTTGGACTGGAAGACCTTTTTCCAGCAGGAGGACACTCGGTCTTCAAAAGGAAAGCCAACCAGAAAATCACAGAATATCCTGAGTTGGAAGGGATCTGCAAGGACCATCCGAGTCCAACTGGTGACCCTGCCCAGGACACCCCAACAACTGCATCGTGACCCTGAGAGTGAATCACACCAGCAAAAATAAGGAAAGCCCAGTCCTGCACAGAAGCATTTCAAACAAGGGGTGGCACTGAAGTGTTCAGGACCGTCCTGCCCCAGTCAGGAGGGAGCAGAGACACCGGGGGCTCCAGCAAGAGCACGATGGCTGGAGGCTGGTTGGGATCAGTCAGTCCAGTGCCAGGGAATGCTCCTTGTTCCTCCTTCCAGCACTGATTGCACAGGTTATCAGCATCTGCTTTTCACAGAATCCCAGGATTCCTGAGGCTGGAAAAGCCCTCCCAGCCCATGGATCCCCCCTGTGCCCCATCCCCACCTTGTCCCCCAGCCCAGAGCACTGAGTGCCACGGCCAGGCCTTCCTGGGACACCTCCAGGGCTGGGCACTCCAAACCTCCCTGGGCAGCCCCTGCCAAGGCCTCACCACCCTTTCCAGGAGGAAATTCCTCCTCCTGTCCAACCTGAGCCTCCCCTGGCACAGCTGGAGGCCGTTCCCTCTCCTCCTGTCCCTTGTTCCCTGGCAGCAGAGCCCGACCCCCCCCCTGGCTCCCCCCTCCTGTCAGGGGGTTGCAGAGCCAGAAGGTCCCCCCTGAGCCTCCTTTTCTCCAGGATGAGCCCCCCCAGCTCCCTCAGCCCCTCCTGCTGCTCTAGACCCTTCCCAGCTCTGTTCCCTTCCCTGCACACGCTCCAGCCCCTCCATGTCCCTGTTCCATGAGGTTCCAGAGCTGGACACAGCCCTGGAGGTCCCTCAGCAGTGCCAGCACCAGAGACAGTACTTACCCTGCTGAGGACACACATGTTCTAACACAAGAAACCCCCTTTGACTGTTTCCCAGCTGCCCAGAGCTGCCCCAGGGCACAGGAGCTGCCCCAGAAGCATCTCAGAGGGCACAGAGCAGGTCCCTGGCTGGGCAGTCCTGCTGCAGGTGAGGTCAGCACTTCCCACTGAGCATTCCCACCATCTGTGCTCCTACTCTCTTGCTCAGGGGGGCAGCCAATGACACAATCCAGCTCTTAATTTAGACCCCAAACGTTATATATAATTTAATCATCCCAGATGGACTCGGTCCCAGAAGTCACTGCTATAAAAGACTTGTTAGACCCTTAATTTTACAAATGAAGATGAATCAATGCCTGCCCTTGTTGTTTATTTGTGTTTCCTATTCCCTTCTTCCAGGCATGTCCTTGATAACTCAGGTACACACGTGAGGAGTTGGAAGAGCCCCTTTGAACTGCACAGATTGGCTGTTACCAAGTGAGAAAGTGCAGTTTGTGCCTCATTTAAATGTCCTGAAATTTGACATTTTCAGTCACTTTTGCCTATCAAACAGAAAAAACCCTAAGGGCCTAAAAAGATCATCAGCCAAATTATCTCACAGACAAAAAGCACAAAGGTTGGAGGAGATCTTCAGGATCATCCAGTCACCCAGCAGCACCATAACCACCCCTAAACCATGTCCCCAGGGGCCACATCCCTGATGAGGGGTGGTGATATTTGCAGTGATTTCCAGGAAGAAAAGCAAGAGGGAAGGCAGAAGTTTCCAGAGTAGCCCCCATTCTGCAGGGCCTTCAACCAGGGACTTGAGCCTGAATTTCTGCTGGACAGGTGACACCCTGAGGACTCCTTTGGTCCCAAAATAAAACCCGACGTGTGTTATAGAATCCTAGACTGGTTTGGGTTGGGAGGGACCTCAAAGCCCATTCAGTGCCACCCCTGCCATGGGCAGGGACACCTTCCACCAGCCCAGGTTGCTCCAAGCCCTGTCCAACCTGGCCTGGGACACTTCCAGGGATCCAGGGGCAGCCACAGCTTCTCTGGGCAACCTTTTCCAGGGCCTCCCCACCCTCCCAGCCAGGAATTCCTTCCCAATATCCCATCCAACCCTACTGTCAGTTTGAAGCCATTCTCCCTTGTCCTGTCCCTCCAGGCCCTCGGGATGAAGGTAGACCTGGCCTGGGATAAGTGGATGAGTTGTTTCCATTCTCCACCCTCCATCCCTTCCATCCTGTCTCAACACCATCATTCAGGAATGAGGGATCCTAAACCACGAGGAAAGACACTCCAAAGTCAAGGCCTGCTCAGGAATTCTGAGGAACACAAGGAGCAGAAATCTGTCATTCCCCTGGGGAAGGACGAGGCCCGATGGCACAACCCACACTCGTGCTGCCTGACCACGACCAAGCAGCTGCAAAAAAAAAAAAAAAGAGGTGCAGAAAGGCCATATCCCAACTTTTATGGACAAAACCTCGGGAAGTGAGAGGGGAAATGTTTCAATTCCACGAGGAAGGGATTTGTCCTCCCTCCAGCAGGAGGGAAAGATTAGCAGGAAGGATTTGCCCATCGGTGCTTTGCCCACAGAACCTTTTTTTTCAGAGAATTAACGGTGAGTTCAGTAAAATAAAGAAGAAATTCGTATGTTAAATTGCTTGGAAAAGCAGCGGCAGGGCTGAATGAAACCCAAGGTAGCCCAGGGAAGTGGGAAAACTGATAAATAACCTTACAAGAGGTTGCTAATTTAACAAGCTTCACTAATGCAGGATTTCTTGGCTGTTTCCCCCTCAAGGAAGAATTTTTCCCAGTTTTAGTTCCTCGCTAATTTTGCTTCCCCACACTCAATTTCTGAATTTTCCACCAGCTCATTTCCAAGGTATTTATTTCTTTGTGTGTAACCAATCCATCTTCACACTGTACATGATTCTTAATTCACCCAGCCTGGATTACAGGAGCTTGGAATGCACAGGACAGGCTGAGGGGGCTGGGGCCGTTCAGCCTCCAGAGCAGACACTGAGGGGACCTCCCCCAGGTCTGTAGGGTCTGCAGGGAGGGGGCAGAGGATGGACCAGGCTCTGCTGGGGGGGCCCAGCAATGGCACAGGAGGAACGGGCAGGAACTGATGCCCAGGAAGTTCCACCTGGACAGGAGGAAGAACTTCTTTGCTGAGCAGTGACCCAGCCCTGAACAGATTGTCCAGAGGGTGTGGAGTCTCCTCACTGGGGATATTCCAGACCCATCCTGTGCTCTGGGATGGCTCTGCTGGAGTAGATGACCCTCTGTGGGCCCTTCCAACCTGACCCATCCTGTGAACGAGGGAACTCTAGGGCAAACCTGGGAAGTCACTGGCTGCTGTTTGAAGCGGCTCCAGGTGCCACCTTGATGCCAGGTGTGCCCTCTGTAGAGCCAAGACCTCACCCCACGTGTTTTCAGAGAATCCTAAAAGGGTGACATGGAAGAATCGTCGGTTCCTGTGAGTCCATCTGTGTCTTGGAGTGAAAATGTGAGCAGAAAAAAACAAACCAGCTTCTCCTCAGCCTCTGTGCAACTTCCTGTGAGCTCGATGAGGTCACTTGGCTTCCTGTGCATGATGATCTCGCTGACATTATCAGCCAGATAACAGGGACAGCAGCCAGCAGCAGGTCCTGTCACACCTTCTGCCCCTGGGGCTGCACAGCAGGACCCTCCTGGGGAGTGAGGAGGGGAAAGCAGAGAGCAGGAGGTGGGAGGTTGGGGCTTTCTGTTCCTCAGCCAGGTAAAGGGATGGCTGGAACTGAGAATGGGTCAGGAGCAAGAGGAGGAGAGGGACATCAGTGGGAGGAAGAAGTGAACCTAGTGGGAACAGAATTTATTAGGAAATTGTTGATTCACTCCCCAGCTGACAGCAGATCAGCCCGTGTTTTTGGGCAGATAGTGACAGGACAAGGGGGAATGGTTTTAAACTGCCAGAGGGCAGGGTTAGATGGGATATTGGGTAAGAATTGATGGCTGGGAGGGTGGGCAGGCCCTGACCCAGGTTGGCCAGAGAAGCTGTGGCTGCCCCTGGAACCCTGGAAGTGTCCAAGGCCAGGTTGGATTGGGCTGATCTGCCTCCAAAGGCATCTTTGGTGTTGTTGCCCTGAGCTCCCCCATCACCCTGCTGCTCTCTTGTACTGGCTCTCAGCTCTTGCAGACATGATGTGGGGAAGGACATGGAAAGGATGTGTCCCACAGCTGGGTGTAGGACCTGTTAGAAGGATATTTACCCTGGAAAGGCTCAGGGAGCAGCTCAGGCACAGCCGTGCTCTGGCCTTGGCAGAAGGGCCTTGAGGAGGGTTTGCATCCAGAGCTTCCCAAGAACTGGAAAATCCCAGGGAGAACTCCCTGT
This sequence comes from Corapipo altera, assembly GCF_003945725.1. NCBI lineage: Eukaryota > Metazoa > Chordata > Aves > Passeriformes > Pipridae > Corapipo > Corapipo altera. The sequence continues at coordinate 524,737 of NW_020884872.1, read as the reverse complement.
GAATCATATCATAGAATCATAGAATGGCTCGGGTTGGAAGGGACCTTAAAGGTCATCACAGTGATGAACCCATTTGATGTCTCACTGCTCCACCATTCCCAGCCCTCCCAGTAATAACTGTGGAATGGCAGGCGCAGCTCCTCGCTCCAGCTCTTCTCTCCTGGGGGAAAGCAGCTGCTTTTTCAACCACAGAAAGTAAATTTTGGGTTGAATAAGGTGGGGAATAATAGGTCAGAAGATGCCCCTCCAACAGGCACAGCAGAGGGAACAGCTGAGGGGGCTGACAGCTGGTTTTTAGGGATACGATCCTTTCCTGGGTGATTTGCTGTTGAAATGCCTTCAGCTTGGTTTCTAAGCCAGGGGGAGGAAGACCTGAGCTCGGAATTCGAGTCACTCCTGGTTCAGAGTCAAAGAAAACCCCCCAGAGATGTAAAGGCTGGGAAGGAAGGACCCGTGAAAAGCAATCCCTTGGGATTTGCGGCCGTCTGGGGACACCGACCCTGGGCCTTCCCGAGGGCCACAAACATCTCCGGGGGTCAGTCAACACTTCACACTCACAGCCAGGACAAGTGGAGTTCACATTCTTCCCAAGGGACTAATTAGGCAAAATATTTAGAAATGCTGCAATTCCATTCATGCTTTTGCCATCATAACATTGAGAGAAACAACAAATGCTTTTATACACCAAGAGCCTCTGATTTTGGAAAAAAACACACGGTCCCCCCACAAGTTTCCTCAGGCTTTGAGAGCTTTAAAGGCAGAAATTCCTGCAGCACCTCAGCATCCAAATTTTGCTCATCTGGGCACACCTGAGAAGCCTTTAATTGGGTTCGGGAGGGTTTGCATGTGTTTAAAAAAGGCAGTATCATTGTCAGCAGTAGCAGGAAGATAATCAGACAGGTTTGTTCTCTGCCAGGGGGGGCAATGTATATTTACAAAGCTGTTCTGGGTCCTTTGTTGTGCATTCTTTCCACGCACCGTTACAGAAAGATCATGTTCACAGCAGCCTGGGATCAAATTGCCTTTGTATTTTTCCAAATAATTCAGGAGAAAGGGAAAAGAAAAAGCAAGCTAATCCTGGAAACGTTAAACCAACTCTTCTATTTTCGTTAAAAAAAATAAAATCATTAAAAATCTACTTGTCTTGAGAGAATATAAATATTCTGCTGCCTTTTTTTTTCTTTTTTTTTTTTTTTTTTTTTTTGTTGAAGCGTGTCATGATGAGACCAGCGCTGCGTCACGACCAGCGTGCCTGCGAGTGCAGCCAGCCAGTTCCAGAAGGGTAGAAGAGCTAATGCCCAAGAGTTTATGGAGTGACAGAGCCAATTCTTGGGCTGATTTATTGAAACCCCGATTGGAGAGCTCAGATTTCCCCTCTGCCAAGCGATGGCGTTGGAATGTCGAGTTATTTTCTCATGCGAATAAACTAAAAAGAATTTAAAAAAAAAAAAAAAAAGAAAAAGGACGAAAAAGAAAGCCCTGGAACCTCTTAAAATTAAGGGCTTTCTTTCTTTTTTTGTCAGGCTGCAGCAAACCCAGCACTTTTCTGCCAGTGGTTTTGAAACCATTCAGGTGTTTTTTGTTTGCTTTTTTTTTTTAACATAAACCCCAAAAGGACTGGGTGGGTCCAGGTACATGAGGCAGCATCCCGGGCTGGGCTCCTCCTCCTCCCTCTCCTCCCATTCCCTAATCCTGTAAACACCTTAAACCAGAGCTGGCCGTGGGTCCTTCCCTTCATCCTATCAAGTGGGAAGGCATTTTATTTTTCTGAAATGAAAGAGCCAATTTATGCCCTTTTATGGCCCATTTCAGAACTTGCTGCAGTGGAAACTTTTCTGCAATAAAGGTTCCCTTGTTTATGAGCCCTTTTGTGTTGCAGTTGCAGGACCACTTGGTGCACTCAGGAATATCCTGCAGGCTCTGCTAAGGAAATCAGACCTTCTCATTCCTTCTCCCCAGGATTCAGGGTGGGTTTTCCTGCCATCAACTTATTACAAAGCTCATGAATAAACTCATTTTTGTTCCAAAATCATGGAATCCCACAGTGGTTTGGGTTGGAAGGAACCTTATAGATCATCCAGTTCCAACCTCCTTCCATGGGCTGGGACACCTTCCACCAGCCCTGGTTGCTCCAAGCCCCATCCAACCTGGCCTTGGACACTTCCAGGGATCCAGGGGCAGCCACAAATTCCCTGGATAACCTGTGCCAGGGCATCACCACTCTCACAGGGAAGGATTTCTTCCTGCTATCCCATCTAACCCTGCCCTCCCTCAGCTTAAGGCCATTTGTCCCAAGTCCCTCTCCAAATTTGTTCCCCAAAGGTCTGAGTTAAGCCAAAAACCCATCACTCACAGGAGCAATTCTGCTCTCTGTTAAAACCAGTTCCAACAGCAAAAATGGGTCTTTGTGCATAAATTGGTCCTGCCAGGGGTATCCTTGTGCCTTTTCAGCTTTGAAACACTGGTTTAGTTTCTAATTAACAAAAAGCTTCTTTCACCTCTGAGTGAAAGGCCAACCTGACAACCAGAGACACAAAAAGTTAGCCAACAGGCTTTACCAGGGTCAGAATAAAACTACAGAAAATGTTCATATCTCCATTTAAAAGTGACCGAGAAAGAAAAGAGACAAAACATCTATTTATCTGTCTATCTATCTATCTAATCTTAAACCTCAAATAACACTTAATACAGCAGTATGTGGCAGGTATTATCTCTGAAATGGGAACATTGTCAGTGCTAGTCTTCTGACAATATTATTTAACCACAAATGACAGGTAACAATCACCCAGAGGAGCCGAGGGGTCCCTTCCCACCGTTGAGGCTGAAGTTGGAAGAATGACAGCACAATAATTCCTGTTGTGTTGGGTGAGTCGCGGGAGCTGGAGCTCCATGTTTCCATGGATATCGAGTTCCTGGTTTGTAGTTTGTTCTTTTCCTATTTAAGGATCAATACTGAGGAGAAGGCAGGATTCAGTCACATGTTTTTTCGGCGCATAAACACCAACACTCAGAAGTGCTGGGCAGGATGAGCACCAGCACCTGGCCTGGGCTCGGCCCAGACCCCCCTTTGTGGTGCAAAGTGGCTGAAAATCATCTCAGCCCCCTGGCAAACCATGGAATCCCACAATGGTTTGGGTTGGAAGGGACCTGAAAGATCATCCAGTGCCACCCCCTGCCATGGGCAGGGACACCTTCCACCAGCCCAGGGTGCTCCAAGCCCTGTCCAGTCTGGCCTTGGACACTTCCAGGGATCCAGGGGCAGCCACAGCTTCTCTGGCCAACCTGGGCCAGGGCCTCCCCACCCTCCCAGCCAGGAATCCCTTCCCAATATCCCATCTAACCCTGCCCTCTGCCAGTTTGAAGCCATTCCCCCTTGTCCTGTCCCTCCAGCCCTTGGAAATAGTCTCTCTCCATCTTTCCTGGAGCCCCTTCAAGTCCTGCAAGGCCACAATCAGGTAACCCCAAAGCTTCTCCTCTCCAGGCTGAACAATCCCAGCTCTCCCAGCCTTTCCTCACAGCAGAGCTGCTCCAGCCCTCTGATCAAAGACCTGTCATGTTCACAAACATCTTGCCACTGATACTAAACTTCCAAAACACCTTTAATCCACCTCCAAAGCCACGACAGGACAAGAGATAGTTGTGGAGAAAAATTAGGTCCCCCCGGAGCCTCCTTTTCTCCTGCAGGCCTGTCCCACCCCAGGCTTGCAAATACCAAGTTAGTGCTGGATTACCCATCCCAGCCTTACAAAATTCTTGGCATTTGGCCAATGACATGATTATTTATCACTTTCAGAGCGATGTTCTGCTGTTCAGGGCAGAGGTGCCACCACCCCAACCAGCCAACAGCATGCAGGACACCGATCCCAGAGCAAAGCTCACCTCGGAGACACGTTTTCCCCAGACCGTGGAGCTTCCAGGGCAGCAGCCAGGACACCAGCAAAGGCAAACAAGGCAGGCAAGGATGGAGGAGGAATCTTTGTGGCAGGTGAAAGTGGTGAGAAGTGATGGAGGAAGAGGCCAGACCATCCCTTCAGACCAGGTGTTCCATGGGCAGAAAATGGTCCCAGCTGGTCAGCCTTTCCTGGGGCAGTTCACTTGTGTGGGAGAGTTTCTTCATCAGGAGGAATTTCTTGCTGGAGAGGGTGGTGAGGCCTTGGCAGGGGCTGCCCAGGGAGGTTTGGAGTGCCCAGCCCTGGAGGTGTCCCAGGAAGGCCTGGCTGTGGCACTCAGTGCTCTGGGCTGGGGGACAAGGTGGGGATGGGGCACAGGGTGGATCCATGGACTGGGAGGGCTTTTCCAACCCCTGTGGTTCCATGACTCTGTGGGGCAAATCTGGTTTGCACATTTTTAACTGACCTCACTCCAGACTCTCAGTGAGGCCCAACCAGACTGTCCCATCCCAGCAGCTGTGGGATGGAGAAGGATCAGGGTGTTTTCCAGCCCTTCCTGGCAGCCCGGGCTGTCTGTGTCCCTTCCCAGTGAGTGCCCTCCATGCAGCACTGCCTCCTTTTCCTCACTGCATTCCCAGACTGAGTTGGGAAAAACAGAAGCTTGGAAGGCAGTAACTCAGCCAGCTGGACTGGAGTCCTCCCTGCCAGGAATGGTTTAGGGGAAGGGGAGCTGGGAGAGCAGGATCAACATTATCAGGAGCCACCACTTAATCAAGGGCATGAGAGAGGGAGGGAAATAAATGGTTTTAGCACCTTAGGAAGGGCTGAACTCGTGTTTGATAGAGAAAGCTCAGAAATATCAGGCTCAGAAACCCTGCAGGTGGGGGGAGCAGCCAGAGGTACTGGCAGCCTAATTTGCCTCCCACTCTCCCTGAGAACACACAACCCTCTGGGGCAGCGATGGTTTCACTTCAATCTGCGTGGCTGGATTTCTGAATCCCATTATCACCCATCCCTACATTTCTGAGCAATTCTCTGCTCAGGCTGAAGTTTCCCTGCTTCAGAAAAGGTTTTGTGGAATCCTTTCAGCCACGGCTGAATTTTGCAAGGAGGGGAAAAAAAATCGATCTGCGAGATGTGCAGGACCCACCAGCCCTTCCCACCTCCTCCCCACGGCCAAGAGCACGACCCTCCTTCAGAGGGGCTGAGGACCTGCACGTCCCCCTCCCCTCATCCCAGTAGGACGTGCAAGGTGGAAAAAAACAGGCTGTTTTTCGCAGGAATTAAGTCAGCTCTTGGCTCCAGCTCCTCTGTGCTGCTCAGCAGATGTGGGGGGCCTCTTTTCCAGCCCGTGTGGGATCAGGATCTCCATGCTGGACCAGCCCAGGAGCAGCTCCCCATGTGGAGCAGCTCACGCAAGAGCTCCCGTGGCTTTGGGGGGTGGTGGTTTGGTGGTTTTTTGCCAGCTGACTCTGGAGGGAGGCCTGGCTGTGTTTTCCTTTCTAGAATGTCCTGCCTGCACCATCCCAAGGAATCTTGGTTTGGCCACGAGGAGCCCTGCGACTCAGGGCTTCTCCCTCCCTAATTTGGGCAGGATTGAGCTGCTTCCTCCTTAAGTCCATTCTTTTTTTTTTTCTCTTTTTTTTTTTCATTTTGTCTTTTTTTTTTATTTTAAAGTAAGGTATAATTACATTCAGCACACAGGCTCGTGAATCAACCTGATTCTGTTGTGACAAGTTTAGCTCTGGGTGTGGGATCTGTCCTAGGAGATCACACAATTTTTCCTCCTCATCCCGTTTAATAATAAAGTCCTCTTGCCTGCCCTTTTTCCTTCTGATTTAATCATCAGCTATTAAAGTGACATGGTGAATAACACCTCCATTTGCCCAAACTGTTCAGCCTGTCATCTGACATCTTTCTCTCATGATCACAAAACAGTTTCCCTCTTTACTTCCCACTCTGGCGTGGACCTTCTGGTTCCTTCTTAGCATATCTGATACCAACTTGTCTGATACCTACTGCTGTCCTGCTCTGGGGGATAAAAATAAGGAAAAAAAAAGACAACTAAAGGCTGTATTAAAAGAGATTTCTGTGGAAAAACAGGGCTGAATTTATGTCTACAAATCAGCTGACAAGGAGCAGGTGGACAGGAGGTTGTGATCATTGGCTTGATCAGGGTCCTTTCACATCCTTCTTCCTTTCTTATTTCTCTTTCCCACCTGCATTTTTGTCCTGTGAGTAGATGGTCACCATTGGGACTGTGCAAAGGGGACTCTGAAAATGCAAGCAATGAATCTTATGAATTGATATCACCCTATGAGATGTGAGGAGTCAGTAATGGTTACACTCCACGTCTGAGATTCACCTTCACTCACAGGCCTTTCCCCTCACTGCTGCCTCTCTACACCACCCAATTCACTGTGTTACAGCCTTGGAATTCTCTTTTTTTAAAGCTCAACACAGTTCTTTTATACCATTCTGTGAGAGCAGAAAGAAGCACTGCAGGCTCCCGGCTGTTTTCACCGGGCAGAATGAAACCCATCGGCACAGACACTGAGAGATCAGATGGCAAAGGCTGGAGGAGTGTTGGGGAGAAGAATGGCCTCTGAACAGCCCTGCTGGTGACCTTTACAGCTCCTTGAAGCAAAGCCACCTGCCTGGAGGACCTTAAAATGCTGCCAAGAGGTACCTTGAAGAAGAAAGGTCACACTCCTGGACTGAAGCAGAAGCGAGTTGGCTCCTCGAGCGCTTTCCAAGGTGGAGATGAAGCACGTCCTGCTGTCCCTGCTGGGCTCCCAACCACCCAGAAGCTGCAGAGGGTGGAAAATCACCAGGTCCAGAAGCTGTCCCAGCATTGATTTATTCCAAGTCATTCATTATGGAGTAAATCTCTGCTCTGCAAAGAGCCTGGCAATAAATAATGCCCTTGCAAACAGTCTTCTGCCTCTCCCCAGGCAGGTTGGGACTGTCTCACTTCTGGTCACCACAGATGGCTCCCTGTCCAGCTGTCACCAAAAGGGGCAGGGGTGTTGCTCCATGGCTCCAAACCGTGCTTTGGCATCCCCTGACAAACCAGTGTGGCTCATTACACCACCAGAAAACTCTCTACTGGGTTTGTGACTCCCCACAGCCTCCTGGAGAGGGCAGGTGGACAACCCTGACCTGCTGATGGAGCAGAGGAGAGGGAAGGGACAGGCACAGCTGATGAGCAACAGCCTCAGACCATGGATCAGGCACAAAAACCCCTTTGTAAAACTGCACCTCTCACACCCCCCAGCCTCTCGTTCTGCCTCTCACCCCACCTTGCAACAGCAGGTCCTGCCAGTCCCACTGGCACCTTCCACCTTGGCTTTGGAGGAGGTGAGAAACCTTCCTTGTGGTGCCATAAAACCTCCTGGGAGAGGTGTTGGAGCACCGTCAGTCAGGATGTGGAGCTGGGAGATTCCTCAACCACAAAGCTGGATCCCACCTCCTGGTCTGTGACCTCTCTCTGTGCCTCGACAAACTTTGTTCTGGCCACCAACATAAGTGACAAATGGCTGCAGTAAATCCTCACCATTGCCCCCCTGGGGGTTGTTAATTGTACGTGACTGAAGTTATAAATTGCTGCAATAAATTGTCATCATCGAGTTATCACCTTGGGATTGTTCAGCAGAGAAACAGCATCGAGAGCGTGGACAGAGGGAGGGGAGAAGGTTTGAGGAGTCCTCTGGTTCTGGTTACAGGACAGGCAGCTTGGACTCCACTGCACACACGGGTGTGTCTGCACACCCACCCACCCAACCCTCCACAAAGGACAACCAGAGGGAGGAGATGGAATCATGGAATGGTTTGGGTTGGGAAGGACCTTAAATCCCATCCAATGCCACCCCTGCCATGGGCAGGGATACCTCCCACCAGCCCAGGTTGCTCCAAGGCCCATCCGGCCTGGCCTTGGACACTTCCAGGGATCCAGGGGCAGCCACAGCTTCTCTGGCCAACCTGGGCCAGGGCCTCCTCACCCTCCCAGCCAGGAATTCCTTCCCAATATCCCATCTATCCCTGCCCTCGGTCATTTTGAAGCCATTCCCCCTTGTCCTGTCACTCCAGCCCTTGGAAATAGTCCCTCTCCATCTTGGAGCTCCTTCAGGTCCTGCAAGGCCACAGTCAGGTCACCCCAAAGCTTCTCCTCTCCAGGCTGAACAATCCCAGCTCTCCCAGCCTTTCCTCCCAGCAGAGCTGCTCCAGCCCTGGGATCCTCTTGGGGCCTGCTCTGGACTCTCTCCAGCAGCTCCATGTCCTTGCTGGGCTGTTCCCCAGGGCTGGAGCAGCTCTGCAGGGGGGTCTCATGAGGGGCAGAATTGTCTCCCTCAACCTGCTGGTCCCTCCATTTTTGCTGCAGCAGCAGAGGGAGGGTCAGAGCAGGGCTGGGCTGCACCTTTTCGGGGCCATCCCCAGGTTTCAGGGGGTCCTCTGTTGCTCCTCTGGGACAATGTTGTGGCTGCTGGACTGGTGAAGGTGGCCAGGCCTTGCCCCTCCATTCCCCAGCACAGCTCTGCTCTCCAGATGGAGGGATCAGGAATCCTCCCTGCCCAGGGAAGCACCGCTGGGTTTCCCTGCCGTGTGGAACAGAACTGCTGCCCTCTGGCCAGGGCTGAGCTTTAAAAATAATAACTACACTACCACAAACTATCAGGAGACAAATAAACAAGTCATCCAGACATCAAAAATTGTCAAGGAGCTGCTCTCCTGCTGCTTCTCCAGCACTGAAATAAAGTCCTGCTACTCTGGATTTATTCCAGTTATATTTGAGGCGAGTTTCAGCCTCAGGTTTCCAAATCTTTTTATTGAATTAAGGGCAGAATTCCTGTTTCCAGAGTCTCACCTCAACATGACAACAGTGGAGCAAAGAAGAATGGTCTATTTAAAAGCAGGCAAACACTTCACAGATGAAAGACAAACACTGTAGGTATTTATTGAGGCCCTAATCCAAGCAAATCTCTAATCCACTTAACAAGAGAAAAAACCTTCAAATGACCATTTTAAAGATCCTCAAGAACTCCAAGGCACCTGAAATGCTTTACTCTGTCTTTTCAGGAGGGTAGGTAGTGATAGGACAAGGGGAATGGCCTTAAGCTGAGAGCAAGTTTAGACTAGATTTTGGGAAGGAATTGTTCCCTGTGAGGGTGGGGAGGCCCTGGCCCAGGTTGCCCAGAGAAGCTGTGGCTGCCCCTGGATCCCTGGAAGTGTCCAAGGCCAGGTTGGACAGGGCTTGGAGCAACCTGGTCTGGTGGAAGGTGTCCCTGCCCATGGCAGGGGGTGGCACTGGATGGGCTTTGAGGTCCCTTCCAACCAAACCGTTCCACAATTCCATGATCTCCACACTCAAAGGTATCCACCCAATGAACACTTCTTGGGTTTGCTGAATCCTGCTGTGATGAAGGACCACAGGGTCTCCTTGGATTTCACAGCATCACAGACTTAAAGCCCCTCTTTGCAGCCCCCTCACTGCACTGCTTTTTCTTTTCCCTCTCAAATTCAACCTGGGCTGCAAAAACTCTCTAAGTGGTTGGATGCAACACCTTTTTTCACAGAATCACAGAATATCCTGAGCGGGAAGGATCCCTGAGGGTCATCCAGTACAAGCCCTGGCCCTGCCCAGGACACCCCAACACTCCCCCCTGTCCCTCAGAGCGTTGTCCAAACCCTCCTGGAGCTCTGGCAGCCTTGGGGCCGTGCCCACTGCCCTGGGGAGCCTGGTCAGTGCCCAGCACCCTCTGGGGGAAGAACCTTGTGCTGAGATCCACCCTGAGCCTGCCCTGTCCCAGCTCCAGCCCTTCCCTGGGTCCTGTCCCTGCTCCCAGCGAGCAGAGGTCGGAGCTGCCCCTCAGGAGGAACCTTCAGGCTGGTTTTTTGGAGCTCTCACACCTCAGTTTTTTCCCATCCATGGATTTTTCACCCAGAACATGTGGGGTTTGGTGGTGAGAAGGCCCAGGTGACTCCTGTCCCAACAGAGCCATGTTTTGAAGGCTTCAAGCATCACCACTGCAAATATTTTCATGTGCAGGATGGACACAACAAACCTGGAGATTCCTCTGCCTTTCCCTTCTTCCTTGGGCTTCCTTCATTTCAGTTTTTTCTTCCTCAGAGTGCCTGGCATGAAATCCAGGTTCTCTTTCTGTGACAAAACACAAGAAGTAGCTTCTTCTTTCTGGAGCCCAGAGAACAGTTCTCCTCAATTTAGCTGCTATGCTAAAGTAACTTACATACAATGCAATTTTTTTTTTTTAATTCCAATTACTTCCCTCCTAACAAATACCAAAATTTAAGTTTTAGAAGAAAAGCTGTTCGAAGAGCCGCCTAAAATATGAAGTTTTCCGGAATTGCCCCGTTTCCAAGAAGAAAAAGAACATTTGCCTGGTTTTAGATTAGCAGAGGAATAAATACAGATGATTAAATATATCATGAGTCTGAATTTATTTTTATTTTCCTGATGTGCAACTGGCTTTGTCGGGCAAGGTTTTTCCCATTAGTTATTTTTAGGGGGTTCAGATTGTATTTTTCCCCAACGGGTGACATAATGTCTTGTTAAGACAATTGACCCAGATAAGACCATGCCAACTTCATCAGGACTGGTCTGATGCATCTGGATTTTTGATATTTTGGTGGGTCACAGACCAATAGTCTCTGTGGCATGGAAAATATTTCTTTTTTTTTTTTTTTTTTTTTTTTCAGGCTGCCAGCTTCAGCAAGGCTCCTCCAAGTTGACACTGGTTAACAGTGACCTAATTCGAGCTTGATTGGACAAAGATGCCTTGGCCCCGAGGGAGGGAGAGAGAGCAAAGCAACCCACAAAATTGGAGGGTGAGGCAGGAAAGCCTCGTGTGTTTTGGGTCAGGGACGACCCGAGGGAATGCTGCTCCTTGGGGACATGGGCAGAAATCCTTTGGGGAACAGCAAAGTCCCTGCAACCAACATTTTAAAAGCTCCTTCAGTAGCTGACTAATCAATCATCTGCCTTCTCCAGACTGGAAAATATCCTGCTGGTGGGGAGCAGTGCCAGCAGAACAGCCACATATGCTCTGCACTTCCAGCCCCACTTCCAGGCCCGCGGAGGACTCCGAGGGCTGAAGGGCTTGTGCTCCCCTCGTGTCCTTATTACCCTTTTCTCTGAGTTTTCTGCTCCTCAACCCGTCCTCCCGAGGGCACGAAGCTCCAGAGATCACGTTGTTCACCCAAACAGTGGCTCCCACAATAATATTGCAAACTTATTTCTGCCAGAAGTGACCAGGGCAAGGGAAGTCTCAAGGAGGGGAGAGGGAAGGTTTTTATGGCTCGTTTTAACCCGACAAGGGAAAGGAGTGGGATGAGTGTCCCCATGGGAGCAGGGTGAGAGAGAGGGGGTAAAACCCCACAGGAAGCAAAAGTTCTTCCTCACAGAACTGCTTCTCTCACCTTGGACTGGCCCAGGTTGCCCAGAGAAGCTGCCCCTGGATCCCTGGAAGTGTCCAAGGCCAGGTTGGACGGGGCTTGGAGCAACCTGGGCTGGTGGAAGGTGTCCCTGCCCGTGGCAGGAGTGGCACTGGATGGGCTTTGAGGTCCCTTCCAACCCAAACCATTCCATGATCCTATAACTCATCAAAACAAAGGGGGACCCAAACCAACCCTTTGAACTGAGTTTGAATCAACCAACAGACCCCAGTTATGAAATCCTCAATACAATAATGTGTTTTTGTTGTATGTAGTTGAGATTTACAGCAAAACTTTCCAGTCCACCTTCTGGAGTTGAGCTCAGGATTGCTTAGAGCTGGTATTCACTTGGTGACTTAATTCTTACTCAGTAGTAAGATTGATTTGCTTCTTATTTAATAAGGTATTTTAATCCTGGATCGGGGTAGTTTTACTAATAACTGCTTCATGCTGATCATGTGTCTCTTGGTTTTATTTTGCCTTTAAAAAAGCATTTTAATAGCATTTCTAAAATAAATGCTGGCACTGAGTCACTTTATTCTGAGTGTCTAACACAGGTCCAGGGCCTGCTCCAGAGACCAGGTTTCCATCTGCCTCCAACCCTCAGGGAACAATGGGCTTTGTGCTGTTGGTGTATTTTGCTCCTACATCTAGAGCAAATTTTTTTGGGGGGCCCTGGTGCCCTCCCTGCTGCTGATTCACTGGATGACTTGCAATGCTATCCCACCTCAGCCTTGCCCTCCTCCCCCTGAACTCACCCCCAAAAGCAGTTTGGTGGCTGCTCATAATTTTATTGGGGGGATTCCAAGTTCCTTCCTCGAGCGGTGACCGAACTCAGGGGGAACACGAGGCCACTTCAGTCCTGACAACCAACCACCCCATTGACCTGATCACTGCAGTCCAGCCCCAAAACTGTTGAGTTCTTCAGCTTAAAATTTAGCTATGGAGCAAACCAGAGGGATCATCACGTGTTGAGAGTTCTGGCAAAGTCCTTTCCCAGTTTTCCGAATGCGTACCCGGGTGGGTCTGCTCAGAATGTGACTGGTCACAGAATCACAGAATCTCCTGAGCTGGGAGGGACCCCCCAGGATCACCCAGTCCAAGCCCTGGCCCTGCTCAGGACACCCCAACAATCCCACCCTGTCCCTGAGAGCGTTGTCCAAACGCTCCTGGAGCTCTGGCAGCCTTGGGGCCGTGACCCTTGGGACAAATTTTACAAATCTTGGACCCTTTTTACAAATTAATGGCAATTAAATATTTGAAATCTGAGTTATTTTTGGACCTTTCCAATGCAGAATCTGACTGTGGATACTGAGGAGAAGCTGGGCAGGGTCAGTCCCCATGTCCATTTAGGTAAGTTGCTCGTGTCCAATTATTCCAGCAATCCTGAAGAATCTCCAGGTCTAAAATCCAACTCACTCCTTTCCTGCAGCCAGAAACAGCAACGAATGTAAATGAACTCCTTGGGTATGGATGGTCCTGGAGATAACATCATTCCTGGAGCCAAAATTGGGATGCAGAGCACAGCCCAAAACCTCTGAGCAGGGGAGGGAACAAAATGATGCTGCAGAGGTTGACAAGTGCTTTGCCCTGAGCCCTTTCCCTGCTCACTTGTGCATTATTGCTGCTCTGAAACCCTCTGCCCTGAACAGACACTTTGGCTTTCAATCACACAACTTCAATTTCAGGAGCCTTCAACTTGATCAATCTTGTTCCAAGTGTTTTTTTACAGTGGCTTATGTCGACCACTGGAGCCCAAAATCACACATTAGAACTGAGGAAAAGCTGCTTCTGAGGATTCCAACTCATTTTCTTCTCCAGGGGAAGCAATAACCAGCAGACCTTGCTGACAGTGCCTTGAGCTGGTGCAGGGGCATCACAGGAGAGGGGAAAACAATGCATTGCTTTCAAACTCAGCTCTTTGCACTGTTGTTTCTGTGCAGCTGAAGGAAAGAACACGAGAATTTTTCTAAATGCCTCGTTGGTGTGTCATGAAGTGCTCAGGAGTGAGTGTAGGTGAGTCACGTGGGCTGCTTGGAAAATCTGCGTCTTCTTGGAAAGACGAAAGCTCTGGGGCATCAGAAAGATCCTTCAGACTCAGACCCAAGAAAAACCCCTCTAGAGGCTCAGCAGCACCTTTCCAACGTTGTTTTCCAGGGGTTATTCCCCTATTACAGCTCTGTAGTGTGTTATCATTCAAATACCATTCACCTTCCTGTTAATTCACCATCCCCACAACCATGGGAAGAGCTGTTCATAGAACCACAGATGTGTTTAGGTTGGAAAAGACCTTTAAGACCGAGTTCAACCAACCCACCTACCACTAACCCATGTCCCCAAGTGCCACATCTACACATCTTTTAAATCCCCCCAGGGATGGGGACTCCACCACTGCCCTGGGCAGCCCATTCCAGGGCTTGGGAACCCTTTCCATGGAGAAATTTTTCATAATATCCAATCTAAACCTCCCCTGGCACAACCTGAGGCTGCTTCCTCTTGTCCTTCCCAGACACTTCCACCACAACTCGTGGGTTGTGTCCTGGTCTAACTGGACTCCTAGTGTTGACCACACCTTTGTTACAACAACACCCAACCATAAACCCCCAACATTTCTGACTGAGACAGTTGTTTTGGCAAAAAAAAAATGTTATTGCAGGCCAGTCCTTAGCAAATGATAATGTTGAAACACTGGCAACTTTCTGAACAGATGAATGCTCTGTTGAAAAAGCTGTGACTAAGAAGGCTGAGGATTGAGAGTGTGGCTCAGTGGGATCTGGCTGGCACCCCATAAAACAACATCACACTTCCCTTAGAAAAACCCTGCCACTGAAATACCACCCAAACATTGGGAATGAGCAATGAAGGGACCAAACTGCTTCCCTCCTGCTGCGTGTAATCCTTCATCACTCACTCCCACCTCATTCTCTCAGTCACTCGTGGCCATGTGTGAGCTGCTCTTAGACCACGGTTAAATCTCCCTCTTGGTTCTCGGGAGCTTCTGTGCCTGCTGTTTGATCCTGCTGCTCCTCCACTTCCCACCACACCCAGGACCTCCTCCTCAAGTCCTCAGTGTCCTCTCATCTGTGCTTTTGTTGCCTGCAAGCTCTTCACAAGCATCACCGGGACATCCCAGCAAACTCCTGCTGTTCCCGCCTCCCACCAAGGAGCTCTGCTCGTGGTCCGACACCTCTGCGGTGCTTCCCCTCCTTCAGGAGGCCCAAAGGTGGCTCTCTCTGAGTCTCCACATTCCCACTGGGCCATCCAAGCCCACTGGGCTCCTCCCAGCTCTTCCTGCTGCCCGTGAGGAAGGATCCCGAGGTGCTCGCGCGGGCGCAGGGAAAGCTTTGCCTCGGGAAACGCGACACGTTCGCTGAAACATTAATGAGGTGCTTAGAGACATAAAAGCATCTGCCAAAAACACTGATTAAAAATTTAAGGTGGCTGTTTGTGGAGAACAGAAGTGCTGGTTTGTGCTCCGTGGGGAAATGTCACCCTGTCACCGCCGGAGCTCCTTCGCCGAGGCCTCGTGGAGCAATGAGCTGTGGTAAGTCACAACTCCTGGCTTTGAATGAGGAAAACCTGTTTCCTCTTTCATTCTAAAGCCTATTTATCGTGGGTTTTATACCCTGATGACAGGGAGGAGCTAAGTAACCCTGCACAGGCCCATTCCTGTACAGCTGCTCAGCTTCACGTGAGCAGATAAACTGTGAAGATGACACAGGAGCATCCCCATGACTCAGGCTCCTAATTCCAGAAAGCCGCTGCTGTTTCAAGGACTGAAACCAAGATGAGTGTGAAAATTATTGCCTGGTAAAACCATTTTGCATGTATGTGTGTTAACCTTTTAGGTAACATTTAGAAATTACTCAGAAATTACTCAGAAACAAGCTAAGCTTAGGATAAAAACTGACTGTGTCAGATCAGGATTATCTACAGTTTATGAGGACTTTGCAGCCCCCAGCCAAAGCTCAGGACTCCAGGATTTACACACACACATAAACAGAGTTCCTCCACATCTGCTGCATTTAATCCAACTTCCAAAGCTCTCACGTGCTCCTTGAGCATCCCCACCACGTTAAACAAACCCTCTCCTCAGTCTCAGACCACATGGGCCATCGGTCTTTGCAGCTCCTTGGAAGAGTATTTGATTAAAACCATGCAGAGCTGATCAAAATTATCACCGTAAATGTCTCTCCTCCCTGTGGGTTCTGGGTTGTCACGGCATCCACCCCAATTCCCTGAGATCCTCCTCTCCTGGGCACAGCTGAGGGGCTGCAAGGGGAGGAACAAAGGTGGCTCAAAGCCACTTTGGTGTCTCAAAACCCACCCCAGTCCTGCTTCTGCTGAGCTGACTTGAAGGCAGCCCCCTGGGGCAGATAAAAGTCCTGTTTCCAGGACATAAAACATCACCATCCCTGAACAACAGTTCACAGCATTGCAAAATGGTCTCCAGGGCTAATAAAGTGGAGGAATCACCAGGGTGAGATAAGAGAAGCACTGTTAGTTCCCATGTCTCAGCCCCTCAGTGGGTCCAGCATCACCTTCAAGGTGCCCAGACAGGTTGTGGACTCCCCATCCTGGAAGGTGTTCAAAAACAGGCTGGGTGGGGCTTGGAAAAGCCTGGTCTAGTGGAAGGGGGGTGGAACTGGGTGATCTTTAAGGTCCCTTCCCACCCAGACCATTCTAAGATTTTATGATTCTGTAGCTTGGATTAAACTCAGACCCTTGAACTTGAAACATCAAAAAATGTTGAAACCCAGTTTCATCTCCCTGCCCTTTTCCTGCCTCGGTTTATTTGCTTGGTAATTATTATTTGGTCATTTGTGTTGCAAAAAGTCACCTATTTTGCCTTTAAAAAATACAGAAAAATCATTGTTTTGTACGAAATCACAGGATCCACCCTCCCTGCCCCATCCTGGGGCTTTGGAGATGTTCCATTCCCTTTTCTGCCACATCCCATCGTCCACATCACGTGTGGCCACAGAAGGGAGGTGGTTGAATTTCCTTGGAGCAAATTGAATATAAACTGATAAAGTGAATCCACCAAAGAATTCCCAATATTCCAGTACCTCAGAGAGACAGAAACATGTGCAGATGCATTGCCAGCATTAATTTTCCAGTGCCTGGATTAGCACTGGGAGCAGGCAGTGATAACATTGGCACAGCACCCCATTACCTGGGTGAGCAGCACAGCAGGATTACACTAATCCTGAGACCAGGATTAGCAAGACTCCTGATTTCTGGAAGCTTTTAAATGTCACTTGTAGCCCAAAAGCCCTTCTGGGGTCTGTGGGGACAGTGGGGAGAAGAGGAGGGAGAGGAGGAGCCAGCAAAGGGGTGGGAAGGGAGTGGGGAGGGGGCAAAGCCTGGGTGAGTTTCAGGTTTTGTTGGTCCTCAGCCTGAGCAGAGTTCATTGGAATAAATGGAAAGGCTCTCACTGATTTCAGTGGACTTTGGACACGGCCCCAGAAGCTTCAAAATGTAAACAGGCAGGACTGGGTATGTGCCTGCCAGGGTCATTTCCCCTAAATAAAACCACTTCAGAAGAGCCTCTCAGACACGTTCGTGGGAGGGGAACCCGGGGAAGGAGAGCACAAAACCAACCATGAGTTGGTGACAGGGATCAACCAGAGCCTGGGCCCCCCAGCTCTGAACAGGGACATCAGGGATCATGGAATCATAGAATGGACTGGGTTTGAAAGGACCTCAAAGCTCAGCTCATCCCACCCCCTGCCATGGGCAGGGACACCTTCCACCAGCCCAGGTTGCTCCAAGCCCCATCCAACCTGGCCTTGGACACTTCCAGGGATCCAGGGGCAGCCACAGCTTCTCTGGGAATTCTATCCCAGGGCCTCCCCACCCTCCCAGCCAGGAATTCCTTCCCAATATCCCACCTATCCCTGCCCTCTGGCAGTGGGAAGCCATTCCCCGTGTCCTGTCCCTCCATCCCTTGTCCCCAGTCCCTCTCCAGCTCTCCTGGAGCCCCTTTAGGCCCTGGAAGGGGCTCTCAGGTCTCCCAGGATCCTTCTCTTCTCCAGGCTGAACATTCCCAGCTCTCCCAGCCTGTCTCCAGAGGAAGACTGTGCCCATTCTCCCTGTGTCCTTCACAGCCAGAGCAGGGATGACTCAGAGTTTAATTCCATGCCTTGACTACAAAAGCTGTTGTGAAATCAGTGCCAGCACAGCCCATGTTCCATTTGTTGCTCCTCCAACCGTTTTGCATCCCTGCCTTTTGAAAAGTGAGGAGCAACAGAGGCCCCACAAACACTTTGAGACTTTCCAAGCAACTCTAACTTCCACTGCATGACTTCTTTAGGAATTGACGTGTCTCAGTCAGTCTATTAACTCTAAATATTATAATAATGAGCAGAATATTCGCAGCATGAAAATAGTCCTGACCTGGAATCAAAGACATAATGATTAATGGCAGCATTTAGCTGTTCATAGTAAACATTTTTCTCCTACTTTCAGAACAGGGAAGTATTTCAGCACATGCCAGAATTCATTGTAACATCATTAAACATGATGAATTACCCCAGTTTTCATGTGGATGCAAAATGTAATTCCTTGGGAATTTTGCTGTAGCTTAATGTTAAGTTGTATTTATTCTGTTACAAACTCCCATTCCCTTTCAATCCTTATTTTTGCAGTTCCCTCAGGTTCTCTTGTGCAGTCACGAGCTGGAACATTTCACTTATTTAAAATTGCTTTCCTTACGTTTGTGTTTGTTTGTTGTTCTTTCACCCTCAGCCATTCATTCATCCCTGTTAGAGATTAACAGGCAAAGGCAACTTGTCCTCAGTGAGAGCCATAAATGCCCCTTCAGTGGGGACACAGGACAACAACACAACACCACAGTCTCCTCCCTCTTTCCCAGTTCCTCTGCTTGGATTTTCAGCCCTCAGTCCTGTGAATCTCCCCTGAATTCAGCACCTGAAGTTCTCAGTCTTGAGCTGGCTCTCAGGGATTCTGCGCTCCTGAAATTCCAGCACCGTGAGTTGTTGATCCCAACAAATTATGGATCTTAAAGTGAGGGAACTCCATGATCTGGGACCAAACAACATCTCATCTTCCCTGGGAACAGTCACAATGGCAAAGTCACTCTCCTGCTTCAGTTTTATGGGAGTCACAGAATCATGGAGTGGTTTGAATTGGGAAGGACCTCAAAGCCCATCCAGTGCCACCCCCTGCCATGGGCAGGGACACCTTCCACCAGCCCAGGTTGCTCCAAGCCCTGTCCAATCTGGCCTTGGACACTTCCAGGGATCCAGGGGCAGCCACAGCTTCTCTGGGCAACCTGGGCCAGGGCCTCCCCACCCTCCCAGCCAGGAATTCCTTCCCAATATCCCATTTGACCCTACTCTCTGTCAGTTTGAAGCCATTCCCCCTTGTCCTGTCACTCCAGCCCTTGGAAATAGTCTCTCTCCATGTTTCTTGGAGCTCCTTCAGGCCCTGCAAGGCCACAATCAGGTCACCCCAAAGCTTCTCCTCTCCAGGCTGAACAATCCCAGCTCTCCCAGCCTTTCGTCCCAGCAGAGCTGCTCCAGCCCTGGGATCCTCTTGGGGCCTGCTCTGGACTCTCTCCAGCAGCTCCATGTCCTTGCTGTGCTGTTCCCCAGGGCTGGAGCAGCTCTGCAGGGGGGTCTCACCTGAGGGGGCAGAGGGGCAGAATTATCTTCTCGACCTTCTGGAAACCAGAAAAAGCCCTTGGAATTAGCAAAACCCATGAAACCCTACATAAGTTCATGCTTAAACAAGCTTCCTAAGGGCAACTACTGAAGCAATCTGGCCGGAAAAGAGCAAAGTGCAGATTTGTCTGAATTTTCTACAAGGAAAAAGAGGAAGAAAATTTCCACTCCCTGCAAAAAAAAAATTTCCACAGCCCCAGCGATTCGTCCTCCAATGATAATGATTATGTTTAACATGACAAAAAAAAAGCAACAACCCTCTTTATTCATAGCAGACTTAGATAATATGCCCCAAAATACTTCCTTGGTGCATTTTGAGCATCTGCTTGAGGCATCCTGAGCCAGGGGCACTGTGAGTCCCTACGTCACCCTCCTGACGCAGTTGTGCTGCGTAGGACACGTCGGAGGCACGGAATATTTATTTATCTGGGATATTTCTGTGAGGAGATGCTGGCAGAGGCTCTGGCTCTGCCATAACAGATGAGGCAGCTTGTCCATCAAGCCCCAACACCCAGCCTGAAAGGAAAACATTCCCCATTGGAACTGTACGAAAATGGGAAAAAATGAGCGTTCCCAGGGAGGTCGGAACCAGAATTCTGGATCTGAGAACACTCAGATTTTGTAAGAAATTGGAGCCATCTCCAAAGCACACCATTCTCAAAAGGCTCCAGATTCCAGTTACAAGTCCCTCTACTGTACTCCCTTAAATGTCAGGAAAGATTGACCATGGATTCAGGAAACAAACGTTAAGTTCAGCTTCTCGAAGGCCTTCATTAAATGACTGTATTAGAAAAATTAAACACAGAGAAGGAAAACATAACAGAGGAAAACTCCCCACTTTATTGTACAACTGTTGTGGGACTAAAACCAGGTTTTCTGGAAGTGTTCAAGGCCAGGTTGGACAACCTTGTCTAGTGGAAGGTGTCCCTGCCCATGGCAGGGGGTGGATTTTCATGGAATCATGGAATGGTTTGGGTTGGAAGGGACCTTAAAGCCCATCCAGTGCCACCCCCTGCCATGGGCAGGGACACCTTCCACCAGACCAGGTTGCTCCAAGCTCCGTCCAACCTGGCCTTGGACACTTCCAGGGATCCAGGGGCAGCCACAGCTTCTCTGGGCAACCTGGGCCAGGGCCTCATCACTCTCACAGGAAGAATTCCTTCCCAATATTCCATCTATCCTTATCCTCTGTCACTTTGAAGCCATTCCCCTTGTCCTATCACTCCAACCCTTGGAAATAGTCTCTCCCCATCTTCCTTGCAGCTCCTTCAGGTCCTGGAAGGCCACAACCAGGTCACCCCAAAGCTTCTCTTCTCCAGGCAAGAAGCTGAGTTGACCTTCACTCACCTGAGGTTCCAATTTTCATGGCATTGGTAGGAATTTAACATGTTTGAAAACCCATCGCCTCTGCCTCCTGCAGCTGAAATGAGCCAAAGGGTCCCAAGTGGCTGGAAGGGGAGAGGAGATTGGGACTCACACCACACTCAGCACCTCAGGAAATAACAGTACAGGTGCTGAGGACCAGTGTCACTTCTGACCACACAGGGCTTGGCTTCACCGGGGTGGGACTGGGGGCTTCACCCTCACCTTCCTCCTCCCAGCACAGTCCTTTGTATCTCTTGGCCTGTGATATTTCCATGTGTCTGCACCTTGGGAAGAGCTTCTCTTAGAATCATAGAATCACAGAATCAGCTGGGTTGGAAGGGACCTCCAAGATCATCAAGTCCAACCCTGGATCCAACCCCGCTGTGGTTCCCAGCCCATGGCACTGATGCCACATCCAGTCTGTCCTTAAACACCTCCAGGGATGGAGAATCCACCACTTCCCTGGGCAGCCCATTCCAATGGCTGAGCACCCTCTCTGCAAAGAAATTCTTTCTGATATCCAACCTAAACCTCCTCTGGCACAGCTGAAGACCCAGCCCTCTTGTCTTGCTGATGGTTGCCTGGGAAAAGAGACCAACCCCCACCTGGCTCCCCCCTCCTGTCAGGGAGTTGCAGAGAGTGAGGAGGTCTCCCCTGAGCCTCCTCTTCTCCAGGCTGAACAGCCCCAGCTCCCTCAGCCTCTCCTCACAGTACTTGTGCTCCAGTCCCTTCCCCAGCCTCGTTGCTCTCCTCTGGACCTGCTCCAGCCCCTCCATGTCCTTCCTGAGCTGAGGGCCCAGAACTGGACACAGCACTCCAGGGGTGGCCTCACCAGCGCTGAGTCCAGGGGCAGAATCACTTCCTTGGACCTGTTGGCCACACTGTTCCTGATCCAGGCCAGGATCCATTGGCCTTCTTGTCCCCCTGGGCACACTCTGGCTCATGTTCCCCTGCTCTGGCACCCACTGGCGTTAGGTTGCTCCCTGCTTGCCGTCCAACAGCAGGTCTTCAGTTATCCATAAATCTGCGGTTGCCACTTTTATGACACCAAACAGTGAGCAACTGCTTCAGTTTACCTTGTGACTCATTTCAGATCAGTACACTGAGTAACCCTTCCTCGAGCACCGGCGGGGATGAATTCCCCCACGTTCCATTGTGTCTGCACCCAGCCCCTGCTGCACACGTGTGCTAATATCGATCCATGTGAGATAACCCGTGGCATTTGTCTGCAGGCAATCTGGGAAGGCTCAGGTTGTTGTGGGGAGCCCTTGTGTGGCTCTGGAATTCACCGGTTACCCGGCAAGGGCTGCGACAGTTATTGCAACACAGGCTGGGAAATAAATCCTGTTTGTCACAGGGTGGGAGAGGGGCTGAGCTGGGAAGGCCCCTCTGTGGAGCACCTCGTCCACCCCCCCTGCTCACACAGGGCCACCCAGAGCTGGTTGCCCAGGACCAGATGGCTTTGGAATAACTCCAGGGATAGAGACTCCAACAGCCTCTCTGGGCAAGCTGTGCCAGTGCTCAGGCACCTGGCAGTGGGAAGCCATTCCCCCTCATCCTGTCACTCCAGGCCCTTGGAAATAGTCTCTCTCCATCTTTCCTGTGGCTCCTTCAGGTCCTGCAAGGCCACAATCAGGTTACCCCAAATCTTCTCTTCTCCAGGCTGAACAATCCCAGCTCTCCCAGCCTTTCCTACCAGCAGAGCTGCTCCAGCCCTGGGGAACAGCACAGCAAGGACATGGAGCTGCTGGAGAGAGTCCAGAGGAGGCACCAAGAGGATTCCAGGGGGATCTCTGGGGGCACAATCCCCCCCTGTACTGCTGCCCACGCTGGGGGATCAGCCCAGGACACAGGGGGTCTGGGCTGGGCCATGTCCAGCCTCTCTCATCCCTAAAGGGACTTAAGCCAAGTTTTAATTGATATCCTGGGACGTGGAGTGGAAACAAGTG
Organism: Corapipo altera; assembly: GCF_003945725.1. Taxonomy (NCBI): domain Eukaryota; kingdom Metazoa; phylum Chordata; class Aves; order Passeriformes; family Pipridae; genus Corapipo; species Corapipo altera. The sequence goes on along the minus strand of NW_020884872.1, from coordinate 502,396 downwards.
GACAGTGCTTTATTCCCTTGACAATTTGTTCTCCCCTCAGTCAGTTGATTGAGGATGATTGGTGAGATTTAAAAGTGGTCCACCCTCTGGATTCCACCAAAGACTTTGCAAGAAGCAGAGCTCAGATTGTTGACTTCCCTTTCCTCAAAACCAACAGGACCAGGGCCCATCTCTGCTGTCACCAGATCCCTGAAAGCCAAGATAAAGGGACATTCCTACACTTGGAGCTTCCACATCTCCAAAGCAAGAACAGCCCGAAGTCCCAAGCAGAGTCACAGTATTGACAGGAGTGGAACGTTCTCACAGCAACAGCTGCCAAAGGGCAAAGCCTTTCTCCTCAGAGATAATATCGCCCAAAATGGGCCTTTTTTAAATTTAAATAGACTAATGAGCCACTGTCTGGGTGGATCACAGGACTATTGTGTGAGTCAGACCTGGAGATTTCTGCAATTATTACTCCATTAAGGCAAACTGTCAATGAAGGCAGTGGGAGTTTAATCTGAAAGGGGAAGTGGGGAGTGGAGAAAGGGAAACATTTACCCTCGGGCCACACAGATCTTACTTCAGGCTTATTTTATGCCTCAGAAGCGCTTCAGGTGGGCCATAGGGCTGAAATGTGCTCTTCTTAACAGCAATTTAAAGTTCCCAGTTTCTGGGAATACAGAAGATTCCGCCAGATTCTGCACGTGTTTAATTTTACTCAGGAACTGAGTCCAGAATAATCAGAGCTGAGTTTAAGAGATGTACAACGGCCTGGCCAAATGGCAGCATTTTATATCTGGGGCTGTTTAGGCATGGCTTGTTTGGCTCCAAACCAGAGTTTAAATCCACCTCACCTTTAGTCTTTGACTTTTTAAAGTCATCTTCTCTTGCAGTTGTTAATTTTATCCTTTAAATGTCCAGCTCTGCTTTGCTCTGAGAGGTAGAACTGACCTTAATGCTCCCCTTGATCCAAAGTGATTGTGTGTTAAAGTGAGTTTTAAAGGTCAGATGAACTAAGGAGCTTCAAATAATGGCACAGGCAGCTGGCATAAGAAATTGTGAGTTCACTATATGTTTTCCCTGTTAAAACTGGCAGGATGCTCCCAAGCTACACCTCTGCAACAACAGTGTCCAAAACAAGCAAACCCTGCTTGCTTTGGTTTGTTTTCTTGTTTAATCTGGAGCAATCTTGTTTAAAAAAAAAAAAAAAAAAAAGAATTGGCCAGTGCCTGGCACGATTTTGTGATTAAAACCAAAAAAAAAAAAACAAACCTCAAAACATGTTGGGTCAACTTTCCTCCAGGTGTTGTTTTACTCATTTCAATAAAATGATTCTGAGAATGCCTGTGGGTTGTGGTACATAATCAACAACAAGCTCTGATCAATGGATTAGTAAGATAATACAAATAATAACAAAAAGGCTGAGAGTGAAACTGGCCTCTTTCCTGCTCCCAGTGAAGGCAAAGACCTGTCATTGTCTTGGAACAGCCAACATGGATAACAGGAATATGATTATTAAACCAACCAATTGTTTCCTCTTTCACTTTTGCAGCTCAGCGATACAAATGCCCACTTTGATCTTTGATGCTTCTCAACAAAACATAAAAAAAACCCCAAACCAACATTTAAACCCCCCATTTTTTCACTTGAAAAGCAGAGTGGGCTGGATTGTGCTTTCTCTCACCAGTTTTATGGTGGTTGCAGTGAAATGAGCCTGTGTTTACCCTGGCAGAAATGTCAGGGAGCAGCAAATCCCAGCCTGTAAAGACACACACTGAGTAGTGGATGTGGAAAAGCCACTTAGAGCTGCTCCAGAGCACACACCAGGGTCAGAAACTCCACTTTCAGCCTCCTTGGAAATCCTTCCCTGCATCCCTGCCATCCCTCCCAGTGCAAGGCAGGGGGGAGCAAGGACTGGGACATCACAGGTCTGTTCCTGAGCTCTCCTGCAGACCTGGGGGAAGACTTCAGCTCAGTCCTCACCTTCTGCAAAACATAAAACCGTGGAATGGTTTGGGTTGGGAGGGACCTCAAAGCCCATCCAGTCCCACTCCCTGCCATAGGCAGGGACACCTTCCACCAGCCCAGGTTGCTCCAGCCCTGTCCAGCCTGGCCTTGGACACTTCCAGGGATCCAGGGGCAGCCACAGCTTCTCTGGGTAACCTGGGCCAGGGCCTCCCCACCCTCCCAGCCAGGAATTCCTTCCCAATATCCCATCTATCCCTGCCCTCTGGCAGTGGAAGCCATTCCCTGTGTCCTGTCCCTCCATCCCTTGTCCCCAGTCCCTCTCCAGCTCTCCTGGAGCCCCTTTAGGCCCTGCAAGGGGCTCTCAGGTCTCCCTGGAGCCTTCTCTTCTCCAGGTGAACCCCCCCAGCTCTCCCAGCCTGTCCTAGAGCAGAGGGGCTCCAGCCCTTGGAGCATCTCCATGGTCTCTCTGGACTCACTCCAACAGCTCCTCTAACAAGTGCCTTGAGAGCTACAAAAGCAGGCCTGGATGTCAGAACTGAGCCGTGGAAGCAGCGACAGGAATAATTCCAACCCTGTTGCTCTCAGGGAGGAGCAGAACCAGACCCTCTGGAGTCACCTGTGACTGGCTGACCTCGGAGGAGGAACTAAAAGCCATCCCATTTCTCCTGGCATTTAGAAAAGACAGGTTACAACAGCGGGGAGAGGGAGGGAGGCAGAAGTCGTGTTGTGATTAAAGGTTGACGAGGCTGAAATCGGGGGTGGATCTCGGTGTGACTCAAAAGGGCTCATCCACTTGGAACCACCAAAGGTCTGTGCCCATCGCTTCCAGGAAACCAGGGAACAGAGGAGGTGCAAGGCTTTTGAGGGATTAGGGACCAGCTGGGAGGAGCCGGTGCCGTGAGGAACAGTGGAAACCCATTAACCCTAATTAGGTTACGGAGCATTCCCTACACAGGGGCTGCCGCTGCTGGGATGGGCTGAGAGTGAGGAGAATAAAGAAATAAATAAGTAAGAAAGAGGGCTGGGGCGTGGGGTTTGGGGTGAGGCTGCTTCAGGTGGTGTTTCCTGCAACCACTTGATCCCCCTGATTTCTCACCGTTCTCTCTGTGTTTCACACATGGAGTTTGTGGGGAAAAAAAAACCACAAAAAACACCACATAAAATATAATTCTATAAAATATTAATTATCATATGCATAGGATATAAAATAGATGTATAAATAATTGTTTTTATAAAACATAAATTATTATGAATATAATTTTATTCTATAAAAATACTGCCTGTAAATAATTAAGCATATATGTGTATATATATGTGTGCATAAATACGTGTATTTATATATATATATATACAAATAAATATATATTTATACATATATGTGTGTATATATATGTATATGCAGGTATCAGTGACATATATATATATGTATGTAGTTCTCTTCAAAATCTACAGAAAACCACATCAAACTGTGCCAAAATCCAAATTCTAGGAGGAGCCACTGCCAACTCTGCCACCTTGGGTCACTCCAGCACTTCACACTCCAAACAACCTGTATTTCCAAGGTTTTCCAGCTTGTACCCCTTGAAAACTTGCCATGGAGCTGCAAATGCCTCCATGGTGATTCAGTTCCCATCCTAGTGGACTCACCTTCCTTAAACACCTTCCAGGGGGGATTTTAACTGTTATAGTTCTGTTGAACAAACAGACTCTGTCAAAAAATCTCTGGTTAAATCTTAAGAAATCCAACCTGCATTTCCACGTTTTGGCCATTATTTTAACAGCCATTTTTTTCCTGCTTTGTCCCTCTACCAACTTACATCTAATTAGCACCTGAACCATTATCTACACATCTAATTAGCACTTGAACCACTCCAGTTGTTAACCACCATCCCTCTTCCAGCAGTTTCCACAGTTCTGCAGCTGTAGGATTTGCCCACACAAAGTTCAGAAGGAAACCCAGGGAATATTTTCTCCCTCCCAACAGTTAATTATAACTACAAACCCGAGATTTCTTTCCCCTGTCCAGCCCATCCAACACCAGCACCACAAAATATTTAACGAGATTTGGATCCCGAAGAGGTTTATTTCTAGACTTAACTTTCAGTAAATAATTACTCGTGTTCTTAAACCCGGGCTTAGTTTTGTGTGGAAAGAGGAGTCCCAATGCCAATACATATGGCCAGGGACATTTGAGCTGATTGAGAAATACATGCCCTTTTTTTTTTTTTTTACCCTGGAAACCAGACATGTCCATTCTAGAACGTTCTGTTTCTAAATTAACCCCGTTTAAATTTAAATACTGGAAAGGTTTGCTCCCACAAACAGGGTCTTTGTCGTTCTCCTTTGCATTCCAAACCTCTGGCCAGCAGTTTTACGTGCTCTGTCTTGCTTTTCCTTTGCTGGCACCTTCTCACGAGGCAGCAAAGGCTCACTGAGCTCAAGGGGATTCTCAGCATTTATTGCAATATCCACCCCCCCCCCTCAACGGGAACCCACATGGGAATGTTTAATCCGGCCAGTTAAACATCAGCTGGAAAAAGCATTTGACAATATCCTGTGGAGAAGCAGCTCAGCACTGACAGGGGCTGAGGAGCAAACAGATTTTCCCAACCCTGTTTCCCGTGACTTGTTCTCCAGAACTGTTCAGTGAATTACGAGACGCAGCTCATAAATATTAATTATTATTATTTTTGTTCGCACCAAATTGGTGGTTTGAAAGATGTTTGAAAGGTAAATTAAGTGAGAATCCCCTGAGGAGGTCACTGTTCATCAAGTACAAAGGGAAGCTGTGAGAGAAGGTGAAAACACCCGAGGGGAAGAAACTCTGGAGGAATTTGTTGCCAGAAAGGGTGGTGAGGCCTTGGCAGGGGCTGCCCAGGGAGGTTTGGAGTGCCCAGCCCTGGAGGTGTCCCAGGAAGGCCTGGCCGTGGCACTCAGTGCTCTGGGCTGGGGGACAAGGTGGGGATGGGGCACAGGGGGGATCCATGGGCTGGGAGGGCTTTTCCAACCTCTGGGATTCTGGGATTCTGTGACCGAATGACTACGTGACAATCAGGTGCAATGGACAACTCTTGAAACCTGCAGAGGAACAGGAGTTCTCCAACCTGCAGGCAGGAATTTTAGTGGACTGTCAAGGCAACAAACAGGACCACGAAGGTCCTCAAGGGGGTTCACAGTGACAAGAATTCACCAACAAATTTGAGGGGGTTTGTGCAACATGGAGTGTGGGCAAGGGGCTGGAAACTCCTGTCCTACTGTCTGTCCTCCTGCCTGTCCCCCTCGTGTCCTCCTAACGACAGCAGTGACTAGAGTTCCAAGAGAGTGACTCCTGTATGAATTAAGCCATAGATTAATTCTCCAAGGTGAGATCACCACAGATCTGACAGGTCTAAACCACGCGAGATGCTCGTGGGGCATCCCACCCCTGCGGGATCGGTATCCATCTCCACCTTCTCCCTGACTAGAACAGGAGGCAAAGCCTTGACTGTGGAAGATCCCGGAGGATGTGGGGTTTGTGGAGTCACAGTGACACGCTGGCATCGCTCCCCTTTGGGCTCTGTCAGCGCCGGGCTCACGTTACACCTGAGCACAACCACGGGAGGTAGCAAAGGCTGGCTCGGGTTACTCGCCCAGCCTGGAACAACAGATTTATTGAGGGCGAGGAAGCTGCTGGGGCAGCTCTGCCCTGCCCCTGATCATAGAGCAGGAGGGGTTGCTGTGCCTGCTTTTGGATAACGGGGATTCTCAGTGCTCACAGCCTGGGTTTGTCCTGTGACACCAGCCCGGGTTTGTCCTGTGACACCAGCCTGGGCTTGTCCTGTGTGTCCCTTGCAGGGAACACGCCTGCAAGGAACAAACAGAAATGGCCCCAAGGTCTATAAACCAGCCATCAGGGCTGGAAAAACACCCAGGAGCGTGTTACTGTCGCCGATCCAGAGCAAAAAAAAAAAAAAAGCGTGCTTAGATATTTCTGTCATGCATGTTCGATCTTCCAAACCAGATTTTAGGGCTCTGGTATTAAAAAAGGGACTGAAGAGAGGAAGGAGTTCTACTATTTTAGTTTTAATTTTCCCCTAATTTAAGGGGAAAAAAAAATGGAATGTCTACATCTACCCAAAAAAATCCCTATTTCTTTTTCTCCTTCAGACAAACAAAGCCACAAAGAAAAAAAAAAAGAAGCCATGATTTTTTTGTTCATTTTTCAGTTCACTGCAAATATAGACATAAATAAATGTTTCAACAGAATTAGAAGTAAACATAATAACAGTAATTAGGGCCCTGAGCAACCTGATCTAGTGAATGCCCTGCCCATAGGAAGGGGGGTTGGAACAAGATGATCTTTAAGGTCCCTTCCAACCCAAACCATTCTGTGATTCTAAATATGTTAAATTATTCTAAAAAAAATAAATTATTCTAAATAAATTAAATTATTCTAAATACATTAAATTATTCTAAATGCATTAAATAATTATAAATATATTAAATAAATATATTAAATATATTAAAGAACCCATTATAAATGTGAGAGTGCTTCTAGCAATATTTAAAATACAACTTTTTGCTGTCCCTTGTCCACCCAGACCGGACAGATACAAAGGGAAGGGAAACATGCAAATAGTTTTTTTGGGGGAGAAGAGCCGTGGATTCAGTTCCTGTGGATTTATCTGTGACAAGTTTGTTCTGTTTGAGTCAGTTTTTTTTCAGATTACATTGACCCTAAGTCACCTGGAGCGAAAGCAGACGGTGACATCTCTTGTAGCCTGAAGCAAACAAACCTTATTTCTTGGGAAAAACGAAGCTGTGATGATCAGCTAAGGAAGTAGAAACGTTGCCTCTTCTTTCAAAAAATAATTAGTTTTCCTGTCACTACAGGAGAGTTTGAGATTTCTCACAGGAGATGCCTACAAAACTGAATTAATGGATCCTCTCCTCAGACCAGGTGGTAATGAAATAATGACACAGTACTTCCAGCTCCGAGCACGAGCTCCAGCTGGGAAAATGCTGGGGCGTGCCCAGAAAACAGAGACCAAAGTAGGTGGGGCTACTGCTTGAGAGGAGTCGTAATAATCAGATATTAATGGTGCTGAGAACTCAGTGGTGTTTACCATGAAACTCAGAGAGGAAAAGCCCTCGGGGTATTTTCTTTTCCAGCATAACATTAATTTCCTTTCTGTGCTGTATCTGGCACGGTTTGGGGAAGGGAAGGTGTAATTTATCCTTTAAACATTGTTGGGATGAGTCTCAGCCCTCAGGAAAGGCTGAGATGGGTCGTTGTATTAATCAAAGAATCAGAATCCCAATCAAAGGTTTGGGTTGGGAGGGACCTCGAAGCCCATCCAGTGCCACCCCCTGCCATGGGCAGGGACACCTTCCACCAGCCCAGGTTGCTCCAACCTGGCCTTGGACACTTCCAGGGATCCAGGGACAACCACAGCTTCTCTGGGCAACCTGTGCCAGGGCCTCCCCACCCTCACAGCTCCATCCATTGTCAAGGGATGGGTGCTGAGAGAAGTTACAGAAAGGTTTGATGAAATTCTGCACCTTTTCCATACCCCTCCCATCTCACCGTCGCCGCCATCAACATTCGTTGAAGCCTTTTATGGGAGAAATATCTTGCTAAAAATCTAACAGCAAAGCTGGGCAATCATTCCAAGTAAAGTCTTTCATGGTAAAAAGGAAAAATAACAGCTTATACTCTTTTATTCTTTTTTTATCTCAGCTGACCAAAACGGCTGCAAAACCAGGACTCGTGGATGACACTCGTGCCCAAAGGACAGGTACAATAAGGAGGATATTTTATATGTCTTTTATGTGCAGTTTTCTCTCCAAAGTGTTTGGCACATACACTGCACTCAAGGCAAATTCTGAACATCTTCTCCCAGGATTAAACTGGCCCCATGTACAGACAAAACTGGAGGAGCCTGATGGAGGGGCTGAGCCTCGAGCACCGACCTCACCTCGAGCTGCTGCAGGTCGGTGACAAATGGAAGTTCTGTCGCTGCCTTTGTTCTGCTCTTGGCCAAGTGCCACCCAAATGCCACAAGAACTGTTCCTGCCTCGAGCTGCAGTGGCTGAGCTCCTCCAGAGCCTGTGGTGTGAAGACTTTGTTGTGGAAAAGCCTGATTTACCTGGTTCCACCACACGCCCCCAGACGCCAATAACGGGGTGGGCTCAGCTACAATTAAATTCCTGCTCCCCAGTGATCAGACAAACCCCTGTTTTGCTGACTCCATCTGCAAGGGTGAGCGAGGGGCAACACTGTTGATGGCCCAGACCGTTGTGGGTGTTGACAGTGTGGTTTTCCTCTCCTGCTTCCCCCTTTGCTTGGCTCAAACGACGACTCTGTCCATGACGCGCAGCGGAAAAACACAGCATTCAGATGCCAGAAACTATCTGCTGCCTTTTGTCAGCTCTTCTGCATCCCCCCCTTCTTGCCACCTGCTGACAGCATCAGCAATGATCTGTCCAAAAATCGAACATTTTAGGAGCAGAGATTTCGGAATTATTCAAGCCCTGGTCTGGGCAGAGCCTTTGCAGAGGCCTCTTTTGCCCTGGGACAAGACACGTGGTGTGAGGTGCAGGTTCCACCTCCTCTGTTGGCTCTGGGGACCAGGCTCTCTGTTGTTCTCCTTCTATAACAACCCCTCAGCTTCTTCTGCAATAACACTGGTTTTCTGTTTTTTTGCTGTGTGTGCAGCAGCTGGTTATTGAATCATTTTGAGGAGGGGGCTTGGCAGGCGGAATCCACTGAAATCACACTCAGTCCAAAAACCCACCAGTGGTTTGTGACAAGAGCTCTCATCCAGCAATCCCCTGGTGTTGAGGGGCCTCAAAGGTATCCCAGAATGTTGAGTGAACGTCCTTTTCTTTGTGTTCACCTCAGGAGGAATTTGCTGCTGGAAAGGGTGGTGAGGCCTTGGCAGGGGCTGCCCAGGGAGGTTTGGAGTGCCCAGCCCTGGAGGTGTCCCAGGAAGGCCTGGCCGTGGCACTCAGTGCTCTGGGCTGGGGGACAAGGTGGGGATGGGGCACAGGGGGGATCCATGGGCTGGGAGGGCTTTTCCAACCTCGGGGATTCTGGGATAGAGCCAATTGTAATGGGTCTGTGCTGTTTGTCACATCCCAGCGCTGCCTCGTTGGTTATTTATGTTCAAGCCAACCTTTATCCCACCTCGAGCACGGCAGGTGTTTGTATCTCGGCAATCACGCCCACACTCTGCATGCCCGGGGCTCGGGTTGCACGTGATTCCCATCCCAGCCCACGGGAGCTGCACATGCCCACCCGGGAGGCAGCTCCCTCACCCTCCTGGGTGAGCAGAAAAAAATGAATATTTTCTAGCAGGGAAAAATCCCTGGAAGCGGCGCCACTGCCCCACCATAGCCGGGCTGTGCGTGATGCAGAGATGCTGCCTGGCAATGTTGCTTAGCAACACAGCACCATCCAAGAAAATCCTGCCTTGTAGTGGCTGGTGGGGTGGGACAGACGTGACTCTGGGCACACAGAGGTGTCTCTGCTCCAGACTATTCCACCCTCTCCCGTCGCCCATACGCGATTCCCCGTCGTTCTCCCCGCGCCGACATCGCGATGCTCCGATAATTTTCCACTGGGGGAAAAAAAAAATACCTCCCCCCACCCCCCCCACACTTCCTGTTTCTCAATGCTCTTCAAACCTGATTTAGAGAGTAGCAAGTAGTGGAATTTTACAGCTCCATCCCATGATGCTCCTGCTCTCGCTCGCAGTCCCATGGCCTGGCTCATACCTCAAACTAACCGTAAAGTCAGATCACAATGGTGTGACTCACGTCACAACTAAAGATAGATCCTGTCAGGGGCAGGCAGGAGCCCTGCATGCTGGAGCTTGTTTGTTCAGGGGTGTGTTTTGGGGTGGGTTTCCCCCCACACGCTCTCTCCTGACTCCCTAACTTTCGATGTTCTGAGAGGTCTGTCCCGTGTCTGTGGGAATTGGGGTGAGCAGGTGTGGGACACACTCGGGGGGATCTGTAGGAAACCACGGGTGAGATGCACAGAAGTCTGGCTGCTGTGGGAGTTTGGCCTCACACAGGTCTCACTCAGGCCAGAACTTCACAGGGGACTCCCAAAAAAAAAGCAACACAGAGTGGGCAGGACAGCCACAGAAAGGAGAGAGGAACATTTTTCAGAGGGGTTTCTTCCAAGCCTTACGACCTTCTTTTCTTTAGTGTTTACCTCCCAGCTCTTTTGTACCCACACAAAACAAGGCAGAGCTGGTGCAGGAGACAAAGAGAACAACCAAGACCCCACCCAAGACAAGAGGGGCTCTCACCCCCAGACCAGCAGCCCCTGATGAGGCCAAAGAGTGTCCCAGCATTTTACAGGAGCAGGGAAGTGGCAGGACAGGCAAGAGCTGCCCTGTTTGCCACCCTGAGGCAAGAGGGGCATGGGGAACTGGTGAAGCTCCACAAACACAGGAGCTCAGCACATCTGAGACCTGGGGAGATCCTGAAGGACACAGAGCAATTCCCCAGGGAAAGGAGGATTGTTTTTGATCCTGCCATAAACACAGACATGGAAAGTGGCAGGTGAGGGGCTTGGAGAGAGCCCTTCCAAGGGGTTGGATCCCTTTCAGCCCTGTACAATTCCACTGGTGTCAAAGGCATTACATCAGGGCCCAAACCAAGCCATTATTTTTAACCTGGCCGTTTCCTTTGGTGCCCTTCACGCAGGAAATCCCCGTGCAAGTGCCCGGGTTTGGTCATGTGAATATTCCCACCGGCGGGAGTGTGACTGCTCATGTCCCCAGAGCTAAACACATGCACACACACACTGGGGCCTAAAGTGGCATTTGGGGGAAAGGAGAGAGGAAAGGAGAGCGGGAACACCTGAACAACAACGTGCTGGGAGGGCTCTGAAAGGTGCCCTGGGTGACAAAGACTTCCAGCTCTGTTTCCCCCCTTTTCCGCTTGGCAATTCCTCTAAAACCAGCAGCACCTTTAGGACAGCAGTTTAAGGTCTGCCTCCTTCAAAGGGGAGGAGGACAAAATACCCAAAACGTTGCTAAAGTATTTGAAAAAAAAAATTGGAACAAAGCAGCTTGTTACGCAAATGTCCTTCGGGGACTGCAATCCACGGCTGTGGCTTTCCCAACCTTGCCCTGATTCCTTGTCTGCACTTCCAGGGAACACCCTCGGGGTCTTCGTAGGTAACCTCTGCATAGGTGGGTTTTCTGCATTGCTCCTCACTTCCCATTTCTGCCATTCCTCAAAAACCCCTTCCAAACACCAAGAATTACGACCCCCAACCAGTGTCATATGTCAGCAATCAGGGGATCAAGGTTGGGGGGGAAATTCAAGCTCATCCAGTCTCATCCTCAGCCAGCACCACCACAATGACCCCTAATCCATGTCCCCAGGAGCCATATCCAAATTCCTCTGGAACACTCCCAGGGACAGGGACTCCACCACCTCCCTGGGACACTGATTCCAAGGCCTGACCACTCCTGCAGGGAAAAAAAAAAATTCCTAATACTCTAAAGAAACCTGAATAGTGACTTTCATATCTTTGTGTCTTGCAGCAATCTAGAAAACAGATCAGGAAAAAGCCCACAAGAGAAATCTGGGGTATGAATCCCATTCAGTTTCTCTGTTACACCCAGATTATTTTAAAAATCACTTCTTTCACCACTTTATCCTGACATTTCTCAAAAGCCCCAGCACATATAATTGTAATGTCTGGCTGCAAAATGAAACATAAGAAATCTCGACCCACCAGGTTGGTGCCTTCAACGCATGATCTGAGCAAGGGTGACTTTTCCCAGGTACCTTCCTGCAAGAGAAATGACTCAGAGAAGTTCCCAAAATCAGAGTAACTGAGATCAGGTTTGCCCTGATCAATAAATCCACAGAGAAAAGACTTCACACACATTGTAAACCAGGCTAAGAGTCAGAAGATCTGCTGAATTAATTTGTCATTACTGTGGGGTAAGAGCCACTAAAAACAGTTGTATCTGTGAGTCCTAGAAAAGTCCTTAATTTCTCCCCCAAAGGAGAGAAAACACCACCTCTGTTTTTTCAAGCACCACGTCCACCAAACCTCCCCTTGCCCTGGACATGGACTGTTCAAATCCACTGAGAAAACAACCAGCTTGGTTCTGTCCCGACTTTCTGTTTCAGGTTTATGGATTTGCCATTCAAAGAGGCAAATCCATGGAATTCATTTCACAGGGCATTGAGCAAAGGGAATGTGGAGGAATGTCCTTCAGTCTTTGACACAGGAGCAAATGCGAGTTTGCTGCAGGGAAAGAGAAGAAGACAAACACCCTTGAAATGGATAAACCCTCCACAATAACCATAGTTCATGCACAAATAAAGGTTTTTTATTAGTATTGGCTTCCCTCTTGTGGCAGTGGAGCCCTAATATGTAACCAGACATGATGCTCCTCCTCTGCTTTATTTCCCCCACAGCCACTTGCTCATTTGACTGACACTTGTGAATTTACAATTATTTTTTTAATGGCAGAAGTGAGAAGGTACCACTGCTATTAATAAACTGTGCTTCATCAACATAACTTACAGTTATTTATAAAGGATAAATTGCCTTTTTTTTTTTTTTTTTTTTTTTTTTTTGGGGGAACTGAGGTGCAGAATAATTAGAAGCCAATCAGCAGGTCCAATGTGGAGCTGAAAATAGATCCCAGATCTCCTGAGTCTCAGTGCCACGTTCTCACTGCTCCTCTGCCAAGGTGGGAAATGGTAAAACTCAGCTCTTGGTGCCTTCTCCCCCGTATCTGTTATTCACATGTTTTCCCAAACCAGTTCTTTTTTACCTTTGATATTTCATGGACAAGCTCTTAAGACAGTCAAATAAGTGAAATAAGTTTAATAAGTCAAATAATTCAAAAAACCTCTGAGACAGCCCAGGTGGGCCCAGACCACCTTTTCTAGTATAAACCTTTGCAGGTCAGTGGTTATTTCACCAAACTATAAAAATCATATCATAGCTCACCCTTAAATTACAATTATATCATAGCTCACCCTTAAATTAGTTTTAAGGGTATTTTAAAAAGAATTTATATTACTTCTTTTACATCTGCAAGCACCTAGTCATGGGTTTACTCCCCTTTTACAACAGATTTTTGTGGTTGCATGGAAAATTCACCATTGCATGGAAAATTCACCAAAGCACCACGAGCACCCCACAGGTATCACATGCACAGTCACATCACAACGATTCATCATTTCCATACATAACAACACTAGATTGAAACCTCCCTTGAAGGGCAGGAAAATGTAGGTAGAGGTGCTTGATTTGGGAAATAATTCCTACAAAGAGCTTCCAGTGGAGCGCTGTGGTGCTGAGGGCAGTGAGTTCAGTCGCCCAACTCAATTAAAATCACTCCTATTCGGAATTCCCCTCTCTGTTTTTGTGGGTTTACAATCATTTCTTCCAGTTTGGAGTAAAAAAAAACACACAACACCTGTTTTCTGTCCCCTGCCACTGAGTGAAAACCCCTTTTCTAATGGGAAAATGAGTCAGGTGGTGCCTGGGCAGGGAGGTTTCAGTGGGTGGTACAGGCTCAGTCCCCGGGGAGCGCTTGAACCTGCCTGCCCAAGTGGAACCTGTGGAGCACAGGAGTGGAAAACAACCACCTGGATCAGATTCAACCAGGGCACCAACTGTTCCTGTAGAAGATAAGGGGCAACCCCCGGGAGAGAGGGGGGAAAAAAAACCACAACAAACAAACCCCTTCCTCGAGCAGCTGCAGGAAGGAAACCCGGTCGCGACGGGGAGGTGAGTTGGGCAGTTGGGTGGCAGATCTTTGAGGGTTCTCTGGGATGAACTCGAGCAGCAGGAGAGGAAAACTCCTCCACTCGTTGTAAACAATGAACTTCTCGCAGAGGAACTCGTCAGGAACTTGTTTCCAGCTACACCCTGGCTCCTCTGGGACTGCCCCGTGCCGAATTCCGGGCTCGGCCAAAGGGAAACAGATGGGTGCAATTATGGAATAACAGGTGAGGAGCAACAGCCACAACGGGCCAAAAGCTCCTGTTTCAGGTGAGTTGCAAGGCGAGGGAGAAAAGCAGTCCCTTCTTAAAAGTCTGGGCTCATTGCTATAATCATTAAAGGGGTTTGAGTGGGGTTTTTGTTTTTCTTTTAAAAGACCTGTTGGAGGGTAAGCCTGGCACGTTCTGTGGCACTGACCTGCCACACTCTCATCTCTGTGGGGGCCCTGAAAAACCTCATCTGCTTTTTGCCTCTCTGCTCTACAAGTTATCTGTGGAATGGTCTAATCTTGCTGCAAGTTTTAGGACCTCTCACAGAGCTGGACCCCGACAGAAACACAACCCCAGCAGGACCATGGCTGGAGAATCATCGCCTTCTTTCTAGAGACTTCTCAATGAAAGGAAAATAAGATCTACTTTGCCTGCTTTCAGTTGTGGTCTGACTCAACAGGAGAAAAAAGGGATGTTTTTTACATCCTCACGTGACTAAGAATGAGCATTTTAAGGTCACGACCCTCCAAGGGCAAACCCACAAATGGAAGTTCTTCAGGATGTTCCTCCTGAGTTTGTGAATGTTCAGGTGCTCATTAAGTGCCCAAACTGAAAGCAGGGACACACGTAAACGTCTGATGGTAAGTGATGGGCAGTACAGGGAATTTAATTGCTTTGCAGGGGAAAAAAAACCTCCTAAAAATCCCCATATATAATGAGGGACTCCATTATTGTGACAGATACTCAAACATGAGGACAGGTTTTATCAGAGTTTACACTTTCCTTCCAGTGTAAGGCATAAAGGTACAAACTCTTTATCACCTGTGGGATTTTACTTATCTAAAATTAACCCAGTGCTCTGATTGTAATTCATCAAAAGTTCATCAGGCTTTCACCCAATCCCCAGTTCATTAAAGTGCCCTCAGGACTCAGTGACATCAAAAAGCCAGCTTATCTGTGTATTAAAATGCGACAAGATCACAGATTGTCCCAGAATTACACTGAAAAAAAAAAAATTGGGATATGGAATCCCACTTCAAATAAATCCGTTCCAAAACTTCTGTCCAGGCACATTATCACAAAAAAAATAATAATAAAAAAGTTATTTTTTTAAAAGCAAACATTTTTTCTACATGTTAGACATGCTTTTCTCAGTACTGTAGTTATCACAATTAATTAGAAGCACAGTGTTAGAATCATGGAATGGTTTGGGTGGGAAGGGACCTCAAAGCCCATTCAGTGCCACCCCCTGCCATGGGCAGGGACACCTTCCACCAGCCCAGGTTGGTCCAACCTGGCCTTGGACACTTCCAGGGATCCAGGGGCAGCCACAGCTTCTCTGGGAATTCTATCCCAGGGCCTCACCACCCTCCCAGCCAGGAATTCCTTCCCAATATCCCACCTAACCCTGCCCTCTGGCAGTGAAAGCCATTCCCCCTGGTCCTGTCCCTCCATCCCCTGTCCCCAGTCCCTCTCCAGCTCTCCTGGAGCTCCTTCAGGCACTGGAAGGGGCTCTAAGTTCTCCCCTTCTCCAGGCTGAACTAATCCCCACCCTCTCAGTCATGTCAGGCTTAAACCTGCCCCGGGCTGTATTTGTGCCTTCGAGTGTCACCCCGGCAAACGCGGGCCGGGAGAGAGGAGGGAGGTAAATCCCAATAAAGAGCCCCAATAAAGCCCGTGGGTGACACTGTGGCACTCCTGGTGGGACGGCTAAGCGGGTTCCCTAAAGAACCTTGTTCCAATCCTGGTTTTACATCATAGCTTCGCTTTCAGTCTGGAGCAAGAGCAGCATCTAGTGCTCGAATCCTGCCCTGCACGCTTCCCGCGGCTTCCCATCCACACCAGGCTTCCTATTTCCATGGCAACGACCGCCTGAGCCGGTCCCCGTGCGGGAAATAACGACCCGGACCGGAGCCGGCTCCGCGAAGCTCTTACAAAAAAAAAGGGTGGAAGAATTAAGGAGAGGGGGAACTGAACCATTCCCGAGAGCTGAGCGAGAATGAGAGAGCGACAGGCAGAGCTGCCCACCTGGGGTTTCACCTGGAATGTCCTTTGCCTCGGGAAGGGTTTGGATCTGGTTTATCCGAGGGATAGAAGGAACTCGGTGCGTCCCGCGGGTTCCCCCGGGTCAGAGCAGAGCAAAGCCTGGGGGAAAAGAGCAGCTGAGGTTGAGTCTTTTAAACAACTCGTGGGATGCTCCAGTCACTCTCCTGAAGTACGGGATGGGTGTGGGTGAGGCAGGGGCAGCCCCTGGAGATCTACGGGGTAAAGAGATCCACCCGCAGCCCCTGGAGATCCACAGGGAGCAGAGATCCACCTGCAGCCCCTGGAGATCCACAGGGAGCAGAGATCCACCTGCAGCCCCTGGAGATCCACAGGGAGCAGAGATCCACCCGCAGCCCCTGGAGGAGCCCCCTGGATCAGGGGGATGTCCAAAGGAGGCTGTGACTTTGTGGGAAGCCCATCCTGGAGCAGGGACCTGGCAGGACCTGTGGATCCATGGAGAGAGGAACCCAGGCTGGAGCAGGAAGGACTTGTGACCCCATGGAAGGGACCCACACTGGAGCTGTTCATGAAGGGCACTGTGGGCACAGGGACACTGTGGGCACAGAGACACCGGGCAAAGGGACACTGGGCAATGAGGGGCACCATGGGCACAGGGACACTGACAGGGACACCAAGGAGCACGGGGACACCACAGGGACAGTGAGCACAGGGACATCACAGGGACAGTGAGCACAGGGACACTGCGGTCACAGTGACAATGAGGGGAGAGGAACACTGGGGACACAGGGACACCACAGAGACACTGTGGGCACAGGGACACTGACAGTGTCACCAAGGGGCACAGGGACACCACAGGAACGTCAGGCACAGAGACACTGGTGGCACAGTGACACTGGTGGTGACACCGAGGCAGGTGACACTGAGGGCACAGGGACACTGGTGGTGACGCCGTAGTGACACCGAGGGCAGGTGACACTAAGGGAACAGGGACACTGGCGGCACAGTGACATTGGTGGTGACACTGCAGTGACACCGAGGGCAGGTGACACTAAGGGAACAAGGACACTGGTGGCACAGTGACACTGGTGGTGGCACCGCGGTGACACCGAGGGCAGTGACGCGCACAGGCCCCGCCCCGAGGAACTACAGCTCCCAGCGTGCCCCGCGGCAGCAGCGCCATCACGGGGCGGGGCCTCCCCGCGCCTGCGCCGTGCGCGGTGACCCTGAGCGGCGGCGGGGCAACATGGCGGCGGCGGCGGCCCTGAAGGTGAAACGGGGGGGCCGGGGGGCAACAGAGGCATCCCCGCCCCCCGCACCCGTGCGGGGGTCTCCAACATCGCCCCAGGCCTCGAGCGCCGCGCTGACCTTGCCGCTGTCCCCCTTTTTCCCCTCCAGGTGCGGCAGCTGAGCACGACGGCGGCGAGGCCGGTGTCCAAACTGGTGAAGGTGAGGGGGCGGCGGGGACGTGAGGGGGCAGTGGAGGTCCGAGCTGGGCAAGGTGAGGGGGCAGGAGGGGTTGTGAGGGGGTAGGGGGAGTTTTCACGCTGATCAAGGTGAGGGACTAGAGGGGAGGTGGTGAGTGGGTCAAGGGGGGTGTCCAGGATGGTGAAGATGAAAGGGGGCAAGTGGAGGGTGGGGCGGTTCTCCAGCCTGGTCAGAGCGAGGAGTCGGGGGCGTTTCCAGGCTGGTCAAAGTAACAGGTGACAGGGGGAGTCTCCAGGCTGGTTGAAGTGAGGAGTCAGGGAGGTTTCCAGGATGGTCTGTGTGAAGAGGTGGGGGAGTCTCCAGGCTGGTCAAGGTGAGGAGCTTGGGGGGAACTCCAGGCTAGTCAAGGTGAAGAGTTGAGGGGGTTTCCAGGCTCGTTAGTGTGAGAGGGAGTATGAGAGGGTGGGGAGTCTCCAAGCTGGTTGAGGTAAGGAGTTGGGGAGGTTTCCAGGATGGTCTGTGTGAAGAGGTGGGGGGGTCTCCAGGCTGGTCAAGGTGAGGAGTAGAGGGGATCTCCAGGCTGGTCAAAGTGGTGGCTGACAAGGGGTCTCCAAGCTGGTCTATGTGAAGAGTTAGGGGGGTCTCCAGGCTGGTCAAAGTGGCCGATGAGGGAGGTCTCCAGGCTGGTGAAGCCGAGGGGCAGGGGGGTCTGTGCCCCCCAGGTGCCCCCTCTCAGTGCCCCCCGCTCTCCCCACAGCCGCCCATCCAGGTGTACGGGCTGGAAGGGCGCTATGCCACCGCCCTGTACTCTGCAGCCAGCAAGCAGAAGAAGCTGGAGCAGGTGGAGAAGGAGCTGAGCCGGGTGTGGGTAAGGTGTTCCACAGCCGGAGCTTCCCGGGCGTGGGAGCAGGGGGGGTTTCCCTGCTCCTCAGGAGGGGGGTGGGCTTGGCTCCTGCAGCCTCTGAGACTCCCAGTCCCCTGGCACATGTGCTGCCTGCCTTGTGCCCCAGTGTTTCAATGGGATATTGGGAAGGAATGCCTGGCTGGGAGGGTGGGGAGGCCCTGGCCCAGGTTGCTGAGAGAAGCTGTGGCTGCCCCTGGATCCCTGGAAGTGTCCAAGGCCAGGCTGGACGGGGCTTGGAGCAACCTGGTCTGGTGGAAGGTGTCCCTGCCCATGGCAGGGGGTGGAGCTAGGTCCATTCAGTCTTTAAGGTCCCTTCCAACCCAAACCATTCCATGATTCTGTAGCAGCAGCTGCCCTTCCACTTCCCCTCAGCTCCAGAGCTCTTTGTTCTCACTCCAGGAATACCCGTGTTTCCTGCTCTGGCTGGTCCAGGTGGGCCTTGGAATGCCTGGAAAACTCCTGGCCTTTGTCCCATAGCTGTGTCTCCCCTCAGACCCTGCTGAAGGACCCCAAGCTGTCCAGTGTGGTGATGAACCCTCACACCAAGGGCACAGTGAAACAAAAAGCCGTGAGCGACGCCTTGGCGAGAGAGAAGATGTCCCCCATCACTGTCAACCTGATGAGTGAGTGACCCCTGGGCTCCAGGAGAACATCCAAGCTGTGCCACCCGTTGCCGTGGCTCTTGGCTGCCCGGATGTGCCCGGGGGGTGCTCTGAGCCCTCGGTGCTTTGGTGTTTTCCAGACCTGCTGGCTGAGAACGGCCGCCTGCGCCACACCCCGGGCATCGTGTCCGCCTTCGCCAAGATCATGAGCGCGGTGCGAGGAGAGGTGGTGTGCACGGTCACCACGGCACAGGTGGGCTGGGAGCAGGCACTGGGAGAACAGGCAAACCTCTGCAGGCTCCCCCTGCTCCCTGGAATTGAAGGGCTTGCTGTGTGAGCAGCGAGGAAACGTCTCAGCCCTGCCAAGCTGAACGTCTTTCTGCAGGGGGGGTTTGGATCCCCAGCAGAGACTCGTCAAAAATTAAAGCTGTTCCTCCCATTTCAGCTTCTTAGGTCATGTTTTTCCTTCCTGTGTGTGAAGCCAGGGGATGATAAAAGTCTGCACATAGAGCTGCCCCTGTTCATGGCTCATGAAATTAGGAGGGCACCAAGGTGGTTGTTGTTCCTGTGCTGCCCTTTGGTTGTCCCTGTTCCAGAACGCTGCTAAATCTGCCTTCCTGGTACTCGTGTCTGTCTTCCAAAGGATCTGAGTAGGATATTGGGGTCCTTGTTCTATCATTTGAATATTTTCAAGTCCTTAATTTTCCTTCTCTTCTGTTCCTATTTTTCAGCCCTTGGATGAGGCCAACCTGACTGAACTAAAAAGTGCTCTGAATGGGTTCCTGGCTAAGGGAGAGGTTTTGAAGCTGGAGACCAAGGTCTGGAGTTTGGACTTTATAAATCAATTTCATCAAGTTCATGTTAAGGGTTTAAAAAATGATCTTAAAGATTTCACTGAATCCCATTGCTGTTACACAGTTCTGTGCTTTTCCGTAGACATGATGATGCTTTAATTCCTAAAATCCTAACTTTGGAATGCAATGACCACAAAGTTCTCCCAAAAAAGGCTCTTTGAAGAGCTTTATTCTTTCCTTTGTTAGTGTCAGAGTTGTATCCTAGGCTGAGAAACTTTTGCTCACAGACTTTCTGTTCAATGTTCCTTGTTTAGACTGACCCTTCGATCCTCGGCGGGATGATTGTCAACATTGGGGAGAAGTACGTGGACATGTCAACAAGGTCCAAGATCCAGAAACTCACCAAGATCATGAGAGAGACTGTCTAGAGAACTGTCCTGGTCTATTCCCAAGGAAACCTGGCTGATGGAAACAATAAAATTCCTCCTTCTCGAGTAGATGGTGCCACGTGTTTTGATTTGGGGAGCAGCCCTGAGGGGGGAGGATGCTGACGCTGCAGCGGAATTTCGTGTAGTTCTCACTGAACACTCCCATGACATGGCTTGAAAATGTGGCTCACCCTGAGAGCAGGTGAACTTGGCTGGGAAGGACATAGAAAGAACAAAGTGGGATCTGATAAAGGGGGTCAGTGCTGCAGAGGGTCTGCCAGGCTCCAGAGTAACCTTGGGGGGTCGGTCTGTTCTGTCATGTCCCAAGGGTGACAGGAAATGGCCTGAAGTTCTACCAGGGGATGTTCACCTCAGATATTAAAACCAATTTTTCCCTGCAGGAGTGGTCAGGCCTTGGAATAAGTGTCCAAGGGAGGTGGTGGAGTTCCTGTGTCTGGGAGTGTTCCAGAGGTGTCTGGATGTGTCCCTTGGGGCCCGGGCCATGGAGACACTGCCCACAAGTGCCTGGCACGGCCACGGGGCCGATTCCTGCTGCCCTGGCCAGCCCAGCCTGCAAAGCTGTGCCCTGTGGAGAGCGGGGGTCGTGTGGGACCGAGGGCAAAGCCCCCCAGTGCTCCGGGCACAGCAGGGGCTGCAAGGCCACAAGTGCCGGGGCTGCCCCGGGCCGGGTCCGGGCGGTGCCGCTGTCCAAGGGGGG
>NW_020884872.1:443204-466601 GCF_003945725.1 Corapipo altera | reverse complement strand
CACTTTGGCCTAACTGGAAAATGTCTGTAAGTAGAATTATTTCACCCAGGGTGACTGAGGAAACAAGACATTCACAGCAACTGAAATAAGGTGACCCGCAGGGGTGTGTGGGGGTGCTGAGGGTGTGGGGAGCGGGTTTGGGGGTCCCGGGGTGTGGGGAGCGGGTTTGGGGGTGCTGAGGGTGTGGGGAGAGGGTTTGGGGGTGCTGAGGGTGTGGGGAGAGGGTTTGGGGGTCCCGGGGTGTGGGGAGTGGATTTTGGGGGTCTCAGGGTGTGAGGAGTGGGTTTGGGGTCCCAAGGGAGCAGGTTTGTGGATCCCTGGGGTGTGGGGAGCGGATCTAGGGGTCTTGAGGGTGTGGGGAGCGGGTCTGGGGGCCCTCAGGGTGTGGGGAGTGGGTTTGGGGACCCTTAGAGTGTGGGGACCAGGTCTGGGGTTCCTCAAGATGTGGAGAGTGGGTCTGGGGGTCCTCAGGGTGTGGGGAGCGGGTTTTGGGGTCCCTGGGGTGGAGGGAGTGGATTTTGGGGTCCTGGGGTTTGGGGAGCGGGTTTGTGGATCCCTGGGGTGTGGGGAGCAGGTCTGGGGGCCCTCAGGGTGTGGGGAGCGGGTTTGGGGCTCCTC
Source organism: Corapipo altera (assembly GCF_003945725.1). Lineage (NCBI taxonomy): Eukaryota > Metazoa > Chordata > Aves > Passeriformes > Pipridae > Corapipo > Corapipo altera. The sequence continues at coordinate 465,983 of NW_020884872.1, read as the reverse complement.
GGGGCTCAGGGGAGCAGCCAGCTAAAAAATAAGAAGTTAAAAAAGTAGTTTAAAAATGCCTATTCCGCAGACATCCTTCTCTCTAACCCAAACCAGTCCAGGAATCTGGGATTCCAGGACGCCCATGTCAGGGGTCACAGTCTGCAGCCCCCCTTCCAGCTCCTCGGGGCTCCTTCCAAGAACCTGCCCAGGGTTTCTGCGTTACAGCCACGGGCTTTTTGTCCCGTTTGTCTAATCAGGTGTTGCTGTCATTGATGCTGGTGAAATGACCCCAGCAAAAAGTGATGCTGCTTTTGAAACCCTGAAATAAATCTTCACCGTGTTGGCAGCTGAGTAAAATTAGGACAGCGATCAAAGGTTAGACAATGACATTTAATGTTACTCCAGTAATAGATTTTATCACTTTTCTTTAATCCTACCACAACAATGTGTATTTTCATATACATTATATTTCATAAAATGTCTTGATATGGAATTAGGAAAGCATGGGTTTAGTACTATTTACATATTTTAATTGAAACAATTTTCTTAACAACATTGAAAAATAGAAACTTAAAGTTCTCTAAATCGTGTTTTCAGCCAGTTAGTGGTAAACAAATGCATGCCTAGGAAGTTACACTCCCTCTAAAACGTGGTCAGTTGAAAGTTTCTAACTAAAGTGTGTATCTCTGTTTTGTTTCAAAAAATACATAAGTATGTCTGTCATTTCTGATACAAAATTCTACACTATCTTCAATAAATAAATAATAAAGCGATTCTGAAAAGTATGAAATGTAAACTTTGTTGTCCCTCCAACATACTTTTTTTTCTTTTTCTTCCCATTGCTTGAAACATTACAGTGGTCTTTTAGGAAATTATAATACACAGACACTTCCCAGCACAGTTTACACTTATTACCATACGGATCTACCTACCTGTTATGGATATATCCTAATTTCCTAATGGAAACCAATAAGACTTGTAGTGCTAGAGAACACCACCAACACAGGAGAGGTGGGAACCAGGACTGAAGGACATGCAAGGAACACCAAAACCCAACAACAGGCTCCACGAGAACGTTCACATGCGAATGACACAGGCTGGCACCTCCCATCCGGAATGAAGTCCTTACAAAAATACCAGTGGATGCGTGGCAGGGCATGAACAGAATGAATCCAAGCAGAACAAAGAGGAATTTGACTCTTGGGGCTCTTTTCCCTCTCGAGTCCAGACTCAGCAAAGCCCTTACGCGGGTGCTCCGGGGACACCAGACCTAAGTGCCCGCTTGGAGCCGGGGCTTTGCCAAACAGGGATGTGGGCCTGGACGTGTGTGTCCATGGAGCCAATGGACAGGGAAGCCCTGGCGCTCCCCAGGGTGACAAGGCTTTGGGGTTCCCCACTCTGCACCGTCCCAAGCTCTGTCTCTGGTCACATCCAGCACAGCCACCAACCTCTGGGAGCTGCTGCCCCGCTCCCATCACCCCTTGTCCCACACAGGTGAGCCCAGCACAGGCCAGTACCTGGGCACCACTGATTGCTTTGAAACCACACTCTGCGGGGTGGGAATTCCCTTCCTGAGCTGGAGCCGTGATTGTTTTTTCTTCCCCACTGCAGGTGACAGATCACCCACCTGGGCAGCAGCAGTAAAGGAGTATCCAAGTGGAACAGCAGGACACACAGAGCAGGGCTCTGTGCTTAACCCTTGGCTTCCTGTGCCAACATTTACAGTCCTGTGGACAACAGCAACTTCCAAAGGTACCGAGGGGGTGCACTCTTCTGGAGTGCAATTCATCTCTGTGCAGGAGGCCTGGACATCATTTATTTTCAGGGGCAATGCAAGTCATGAAGTGGTTTGTTAATAGAATTTTCTCTGTTTATAGATATAGACTATTTATTTTCTAAGTCTTTTCAGTACCATCATGAAGATCTTCAAAGATCTTCTTGCTGCGAAACTGCTCCTTCCATTCACGTCCCATTTACACCTCACTTTGCCGAGCAATAGGCACAGAATTCCTTCACGGGAAAACCCTGCAGAAAGCCTCCCAAACATCCCAACATTGCCTTCTCCATGGAAATTCAAGAGTAGGGCAACTGGAGCAAGCACAGCCACCTCTGTGGTTTGCCAGCCGTTCCCACCGGAGCTACAAGGAACAACAGGGTTGTTTCATCCACCCAGGAGACCAACTCCAAGTTCCACATTGAGAGATTGAGGGAGATCTCCTCACTAAACCGGGATTCGTGTTTTCAGTGAGAATTATCAAGGCACAAAGATGCTCCTGTTTGCTTTGATAACCCTCGGAGGTGTGAAGGGCGAGCAGTGGTTTCCTGCCACACCAGCCAGGACTCTGTGACAGCTCCCGCAGACCCCGACGGGCCGCGGTGACCTCGACCGAACGCCATCGGCCCCTGCCCTCCTACGGCTCGTCGAAGAGCTGCAGGTCCAGCCGCACCACGATCTCTCCCGTCGGCACTTCGTGCAGGAGGAGACACTTCGTGACCGGTCCCTTTGAACCCTGATCCTTCTTGATGTCTGCCACACGGATCTCTGTTCTGCCCAGGAAGTCTGGAAGGCAGAAAGAGGGAGCGCTCAGGAACGGCACAGCCGGGGTTTGCGGAAGGAACTAAACTTCCACCCCCCCAAGCAACAAAAGGAAGACACGAGTCTTCAGCCTGACTCTGGTTTTGCCCTTGATGAGGGCCAAAGGCTGCCAAGCTGCACAGAGGAGGGTTTAGCCAGACCATGTTACACAGCAGCAGCATTCCATGTAAATGTGTGGAAACCCCCCCTACGGAATTCACGGCTGCCTCACCCCAGTGACTTCTGGATTTTATGATATGTTAGAAAAAGGCCAAAAGCTGCTGCACAGTTAAACCTGAGTGTGAACCCTCTGGAGATGACAGAGCCAAGAAGTGCCTCGCAGCAACAACAAGGTCACCAGGCCAAGTGGTGCTGGCCATGGCAGTGCCAGTCCTATCCAAACACTGCCTGGGAGATTATGGCTCCAAAATACACTCGCTGATGCTCCATATGTTTATCCCAGGTTATGAAACTAGAATGAGAGAGGCTGTGGACTCCCCATCCCTGGAAATGTCCAAGGCCAGGTTGGATGGGGCTTGGAGCAACCTGGTCTAGTGGAAGGTGTCCCTGCCCATGGAAGGTGGTGGAACTAGGTGATCTTTAAGGCCCCTTCCAACCCAAACCATCCCATGATTCTACTGGGTTTGGAATCCTGGGTTCACCTTTGCCACTGTTCCTGCACATAACAGGAACTTGGAGGCATTTATCTTCCTCCTGCAGGAATCAATCTGTTTGCAAACAGCATCTAGAGTTTTTGGAGACTTAGCAGAGCTACAAATCACACTCTGGTTGTTGCCAAGTTGCACAAGAAAAGGAACTCCCAAAAACCAGAGAGAGATGGATTCTTTTTGCACTGATACCGGCACAACTCCACCGGGGAGCAAGGGTGAGCCATCTCCCAGTATGCAAAGGGGTTCAAATCTGGGGTATCTTTAAAAACCATCTTTCAACCCAACCCATTCCCTATGATTTCTGTCAGCAGGAATGCACCTCCTCAAAGCAGGAGATTGGAAAATCCCTCTGGCAGCCCCTACGCACCGTCCGGGGAGAACTGGTCCCGCTCGAACACCGTGATGCAGAGCACGTCCTGCTCCAGGTCCTTGATGAAGAACTGGCAGTTGGAATTCCACTTGGGGTTCAGGGTGTCCTGGATGGTCTTGGTGATGTGGCACTGGGAGCCCATGGTCACCTCGCAGTAGGGGTTACTCTTTCCTGGGACAAACAGAACAGTGTGATCCTCGTCCTCAATCTCCTTCCACTCCTACAGCCCTTGGGGTGGGAAAGACCTTGGCTTCACTGCCCTTGGGATGAACTCCAGGAACATCACAATGAACACACTGCTCCGCAGGGGGCTGAGCACCTTCTGCTCTTCCCTGCAGGACTTTGTGCCTTGTGATCCCTTAGGATATGGCTGACGTGGTGGGAACCAAGTCAGCCTGAAACAAACGCCTGACGCGGGACAACTGCAGGACAACAGCTGAGCTGCACAGAGTCACTGCTGCATATTTCACCTTCGTTAGACCCACATCATTGAGCAAAGCCGTGCTGGGGACAGAACCTCCTCCAGAGTCAGGTTGACAAGTGGGAATGTCCCTTTGATGGAGCACGTTGTGAGAAAGCCCAGCACTCACCATGGGACCTGCAGGGTTTCAGCTCGATGCCTTCCACCACGTTCACCATCAGCCTCCCGATGCCTGTTGCCCTTTGCGAGCGAACTGCGGTGAAACAGGAGAGAGAGAAAAGTCATCAAAGGATTTTCCTGCCCATGGACTTCTCCATAAAAGATGAAACCCCCTCATCCTATGCTGTACCTAAGTAGGCCTTTTCCCTCTTCTTCTTTTCAGTCTCTATGTAAAGTTCTGAAGCAGCTTTGATCTTCTGAACCCAGGCAGTCCTTCAGAAGGAAAGGAGAAAACAAAGTTGCAAAATGCCATTTCCGTTTTTCCCTGCTGGAGCACAGCAGGCAGAAAACTAAAGCTGTCCCTCCTTCCCAGCCAAGGCTCTGGCCCCACCCCAGCCTCTGCTGTCCCAGACCTCTCTGCCTGGAAGAGATCTTCCTGGAATTTATAGCACCTGCAGAAACAGAACCATCCCAAGCCAGCAGATCCCACCACACAAAGAAAGCTCAAGAGAACCACAAGCAGGAGCTACTTGGTGAGAAACCAAAAGGTAGAAAGAACAGGTTTGCTTTCACCAAGCCATTTGCTTTATTATAATGAACTTGTAGCCAGTAGGTACAAGACACCTGGGTTGCAGAGGTGGCCCCTTACCTTGATCCCTGAGGTTTCATCCTAAAATCCTTTGACCCTTGGGACATTTAAAACATAACTTGGGGGGTACATGGATGGTGAATGAGCACAGTGTCTTATGGGCCCTTCTGGGGAATCATTTCATCCTTAAGAATCAGAATTACCAAATATCCTGAATTGGACAGGACCCATAAGGATCACTGAGTCCAACCCCTGTTCCCAACAATCACACCATGTGCCTGGAAGAGACTGAGTGGAAAGACTGACAGAGGAAAAGGGTGGCAGAAGGGCTCCCCAGGGACCCCAAGGGTTTAGAAGAATTGCTGTGACACACAAGGGAGCCCAAGATCTGAGCCAAGGAAACATGGGGGAATCTCAAAGCTGTGGATCTGCTTCTGAACCCAGAATGAAGAGCTGCTGCTCCACAGCAGCACATGGCCTGGGTTGGGAGGGACCTTAAAGCCCATCCAGTCCCACCCCCTGCCACGGGCAGGGACACCTTCCACCAGCCCAGGGTGCTCCAAGCCCCATCCAACCTGGCCTTGGACACTTCCAGGGATCCAGGGGCAGCCACAGCCTCAAGATGTTTCCCACCTGGCACAACCAACACAATGTCTGCACTGTGGGGAGGGCTTTGCTGCACTTCCAGCTTTCAGTTTTTAACAAAAGTTACCTTTCAAGACCTTACATTGGGGAAGAGAAACCTTTTCAGTATAAATCAGTGTAGGCTTCTCTCTGTAAGCTCACCAGGGATAAAACCCATCAGCTCAGGTTTTAAGGTTGCCTTTCCTTTGACTTTTCCAGTCTGAACTGAACAAGATAAACTCACTGGGTTTAGTTTGGTAGGTTTTGCTTCAGATTCTAATTCTGACCTGTTCCTTGATCTCCTTCAACAGCCAAACAAATGCTGTCACTGCACAGACACACAGCTGGTAACAACAGAAGGCACAATTGCATCTTTTGGCTTCTTCACATTAACATAAAATGTTGTGAAATACGGCCTAAATATCCACCCTCCCAGATGTTTCATTCTTGCTGGAATTCAGGAAACATCACTGTTTCTCCCTGCTTTTCATACACTGACTATCACCATATTCCCAAGAAAAGGGAATTTTCCAGTCTTGTAAAAGAAACTGCTTGGAGACTGCTCTGCAAGTTTCCATCATAACCATTCCCATCACCCACTTGCACCAGACCTCACAAATTCAGCCCCAGCATGGCCTTTGGAGACTCTTACCTCTCATTAATGCTTTCAGCCCGGAGGGTGTAGACTCTGTCAATGTGGGAGATGTGGAAGATGGGCTCATCTCCAGAAGGGTCTGTGGGTAATTTTACCAGTACCTCGTTTAGAAAAATGGGCTGTAAAACATCAGGCAAAGCTAGAGTTGTACTGCACAACGTCTGAGCAGGCGCTTTCAACACAGAGCAAGTTACAACAGGTTTAGCTGAGCTGCCTCTGCCCTTCTGCCTCCCATCTGCCTTCAGATTAGATAATGGGAAAATTTTAAAAATTGGCAAAGACAGAGGTGCCTCCAGAGCCTGGAAACACTTGTCCTGGAGGAAGCCAGCAGGTTCCTGGAGCACAGCAATCCCTCCTTCCCCACAGACAGCAGCGAACGGCGCTCTCCCCGTTGCTGCCTGATACAAAAGTGACCCTTTGCTGGAGAGTTCTGTCCAAGCAAAACTTCAAAAGCATGTTTTGTTTTCTCTCTAAAGCACATGAACTTTCTCTCCACCAGTCCCAGCAATGCCCAGCGTATTCCAAAGCTTTCCAAGCTCTTCTCTGGGACGGTCTTGCCCACACCCCCAGCATGGAGCTGCTGCCCTGCACACGTGGCCTGTCACCGCCCCCATTTCAGAGAGGTACTTACAGTTTTGTACATTTTGTACTGCAGGTTAGACTTGGGGCTGAACACCTTGTCTGTGCCCGAGGAGCCAAGAGGTTTTATGATCTGAGTGAGGAGGAGGAAGTCGTTGAACAGAAAACCATAGAGCTCCTTGTTACTCTTGGCTTTATAGAGCTTCCCACTGTGCAGGAACTTGCGTGGTCCCAGGCAGTTTGTGACTGAGTTAAATACGAGTTGCTGCGAAAAGTAGAAGAAGAACAACAACGCACTGTATAAAGTGAAACAATCGGGGTCCCCCTGAAAGAGACCAGACACAGTTTTGAGTCCTGGGTTGGTCCTGAGCCGGCTCACAGGATGAGGAGCAGGACGAGCAGTGCAGGTCAGAAAAGGCTGCATGAAAAGTGACTTTAGGGGGGCCCATCATCACACAGGCACGGCCTGGGCACTCAGGGACAAGCCAAAAGCATCTGTGCCCCCTCCCCACGCACATGCAGCTCTGGGAGTGGAGCTGAGCTCACCAGGACCTGTCCTGGAGGAGCAGCAGCACCTCTGCCAGCGAACTCTCCAGAGCCTGGGCTTCCTTGACAAGGTCTGGACTTTGAATTGTGCTTGAATTTCACCCCCTAAAGCGCCCCAAAGGAATTCCAGGTAGCCCCAAACCCCGGGGCAGCTGCTGACACTGGAAGTGGTAGAATCACAGCCCCACCCAGGGGTTGTTACCACATGAGCAGGGTGTGGCCCTTCCCTAAAGCGCCATTTCCAGGTTTATTTTCACCAGGGGATGGTACAGTTCTTACCACCCTCACTGACTGACTGGGCAGCTGGATCAGGGCTGGCTCCTTTGACAGGCTGGAAACCCCTCAGACAGAAACTGGGGAAGGCTGCATTGCTCCTTCCCCCCAGCTGAGGCTGCTGCTGCTGCAGTTACTGTGGCAGAAGCAGCCAGAGAGTCTTTCAGGTTATAGATTTGGTGCTCTAGGGCCAGACATCACCCACAGAAGAAAAAAGCAGCCACTTTCCTTCAGGCAGTGGTTGTCCCACAGCTGAATGTGTCTTTGACCCTTCTGACCTTGTCACACTCATCTTTCTCCTAAAACAGTCAGATTTCCTGAGGTGAAATACAATTTTCTTCTAGTTTGTAAACCAACCAGTGCTTGTTATTTTTTTTACCTTCTAGAACTGACAACTTGGTGCATACTTTGAAAGTCAAGTTGTGATCTGTCTGCCTCTGTTATTGCCACCAACACAGGAAGGCCATCAAAACATGACCCCTCACTTTGCAGGACATACAGGCACAATGTTTTCATTACAGTTTCTAGTGAAACTTAGCATGTTACCTGGAAAAATAACATGGAATGGGAGGCAGGGATTCTCTCTGTAAAGTCTCCAGAGAGACTTGATCAGTATTCTTGAGTTTTCAAACATACACAAAGCTTTACCACAGAAAATCTGTTCTGTGATCACTTTTAAAGCATTCCAAAATGGTCAGGAATAGCTTTGGGATGGGACACAGCAGTTCCACAACCACTGTGCTCTAAAGAACTATGAAAGTGGAAAGCTGTGGTTGAAAACTGCAGCACTGAACCTGGGACTAGTCCAGAGCCAGGCAACAAAGCAGGATCTACCATGGGGAAGGCAAGAACACGAGCAGCAAAAAGGGTCACGTGCAGGAGTGAGAGGGAGACAAGGGAGGGCGAAAACAAAGCACTGGGGATTGTGAGACTGGCTCAGTCCCACTCTTTGCCCTGGATGCAGTGCCATGAGTGAGCTGTGGGTTATTCCCGGGGTTGCCCACGTGTGCAGGTCCCTGGGGAGCCCCGGTTTACCTCGGAGAGGCCCTCACACTGCACGTGGGCCTGGATCCACTCCAGCCTGTCCGAGTTCTCCTTCTCGCGCACGCCCTCGTTGACCTGGGAGCACAGCTCCTCGGCCTTCTCCAGGGCGTGCTTCAGGTGGCTGTGGTCAGGGTGGTTCTCAGGAGTGTTCTCTATTATCTGCAGAGACACAACACACATCATCAGGCTCCCCTGTCTCCTGCAGTCCAGCTGTATCTGTGCTGTCAACCCCACGCTTCCATCCTAGGGCTTCATTTCTGTCAGAGCCAGGCAATACCTTCCAAATATTTCCCCTCCTTGACAGATGTGAGAAAAAGGAGACAAACACTATTTGGGAAGTGCTGGGATGAATCCCTGGCTGCACAGCCGTTGCATCAGGACACTGCTGACTCCTCTGACACAAGGACACACATTCCAGCCAAACACAGAAATAATGGCCACAACTCTTTAAGGAACCTCTTGCCAACATCCAATTTGTAGCCCTTTCCTTGGAAAGCCTTGGGCCAGGTTCAGTGGCATTATTTGGGATGGTCAGTGTTAGGCAGCAAATAAGAGTTAGGAAAGGGTTGTAAGTTATCTAGCAGTGTCAAAGGATGGGAACCTGCAGGAATTTGGCTTCCAGGCTTCCCCACCGTGTCATTTCCCAGCCTACGGGGAGGGAAAGGGAAATTTGAGCACAAGCTTGACTCCTGTTATCAGAATCTGAAGTTTTCCTTCAACATTCACTGCCTTGTGGTTCTTTGGGTGCAAGTCTCACCTCTGCTTCAAATGGAAACACCAAGTTGTGCTGAAGCCCAAGGAATTACCCCATTTTCTGTAGTTGGATCAAATATTAAAGGACACCCCCCCCATACCCCAGCACATCAGACATCCCACAGTGACAAAGCCCGACACAAACAGGGACACTCCCCTGTAATGAAGCTCTAAGCCAAGCAGCAGCAACCCCCCAGGCGTGCACAGGACGTACGTTTTTAATGATTAGTGGGTATCTGGTTACCCGTTGCATAGGCTTTAGCAGAAAACTGGAGAGTGGCATTCCTTTACAGCGAGGATCCATTGCCAACCTCTGAAACACCAGAGAGGTAAAACCTGGTTAGTCACGTGGTTTAAACCTGGGAAAACGAGCTCCTCCAAGAAAGGAAAAGGCAATAAATGAGCACCAATCCTCGGCTGAATCTGGGCTGAGCTCGCAGGACAGCACAGGGGAATTCCTTGTGCTTTTCCAACAGATCATCACCTGCCCTGTCTGGGTAAGAATCCCAGAATCACCAAGGCTGGCAGAGCCCTTCAGGATCATCCAGTCCCACCCCAGCACCACCAGGATCATCCCGAATCCATGTCCCCAAGGGCCACATCCAGACACCTCAGGAGCACTCCCAGACACAGGGACTCCACCACCTCCCTGGGACACTTATTCCAAGGCCTGACCACTCCCTGTCAGGGGGTTGCAGAGCCAGAAGGTCCCCCCTGAGCCTCCTTTTCTCCAGGCTGAGCCCCCCCAGCTCCCTCAGCCCCTCCTGCTGCTCCAGCCCCTTCCCAGCTTTGCTCCCTTCCCTGCACACTCTCCAGCCCCTCCGTGTCTCTTCTCAAGCGAGGAGCCCAAAACTGAACCCCCCACTCCAGGTGCGGCCTCGTTCAGCCAAAGGAAAAGCTCCGTGTCCCGAATTCCCGGGGGTCGCCCCCGCTCTTACTTTGACGAACTCCTTGAACTCGGGCACCTCGTCCGTCTTCTGCTGGATGAGGGCGGCCCCGTTGAGCTGGCAGCTGCAGAACCTGATGTAGGGCTGCATGTGGGGCAGCTGGGCCGTCAGGATGTCCCCGATCATCTTCACCGGCATCTTCTCCCCGGACATCTTCTTGCGCACCCGCAGGGCCCTGCAACGCCAGGTCAGAGCCGACATGAAAAGGGAAGGTAATTTTCCCTTTCTGTCAGTTTAGAAAGAGAGGGATGGACGTGTGGGAGAGGGAGGGATAAAAACCATTGCTCTGAGCTCAAAGCTGCTTGTCCAGGTTTTAGCCTGGTTTCCTGAGGGAAGGAGGTTTGTTGTCATTTGTTCTGTCGCTGCCATAACTCTTCAACTCCTGGGCCATTTTCAAAAGGTTTTACGAAAAACAGGAGATATCACAGAGGTGTAAAATCCCCAGAAGTTCAATGCAAATTAGGGAAAAAATGAACTTTATTAATCCTCCTGCTTATCAAGGTCCAGGTTTAACTCCACCCTCGCTCAGTCTCTCTGGCAGTGACCAGGTGAGCAGCCTGCAAACCAGCCACAGCATTCCCTGTGTCCTGCTGGAGCAGAGGGATGGCTGAGGGAGGAATTGGATCCATCAGAGGCCACGAAGAATGAGGGGAGGGATAAGAGTGGAGTCTCATGGCAGGGAGTTGGGGTTGGAGCAGCTGGAGCCTTTGGGAGGAAGGTCCTCTGGACACAAATCCATGGGGAACCAGGCTCTGGTGGTGCTGCTTCTTCCCCATCAGCACATTCAGGTGCTGTAACCCTACACTAATTAAGGCCACACTAATTAATGGAATGCATCAGCCAGCTCGGAATAAGAGAGGCAGAGGCTGCTGTGCCTTAGTTTTCATCCATGGATAACAGGACTGGAAGTGGGTGTGGGCTGGGACAGAGGAGGGAAAAGTCTATGACAGGGCTGGGGGAAGCCTTGGCAAATCCTGCTTTTCAGAGGAGAGCAGGGTCTGCCCTCTGGAGCACGTGGACAAGAAGAAAGTAAGTGCAAATATTTACTCAGCAAAGAACTGCTGGTTTTTTCCCAACAACAACAACAAAGTCACAGCAAACACTGTCCATATTTTGCTTTTCCCACAAGGAGAAACATGTGGCCCTTTTGGTTCTGATCTGTGTGCATGGTAAATGTTTTCCTGCAGCTGAAAGGAGGAGCAGGGCAGAGGCCCAGGGTCTTGTTATTGCCAAGTATGGGGGAAAAACCCAACTTACTTCAGTAGTTTTATATTGCACATAATCAGCTCCTTCCAGTTAACAAAAATCATGGCAACTTCTTTTTCTGTGAGCAGCTCAGATTCCAGGAGTGGCTTCTGGAAGATCTGGAGGGTCAGAAAATGAAGCTGTTTAGAATGAACATGTATGACCCAAGTGACTGAGGCTGATTTGGCCCATTTCCTTAGGGAGGAGGGGAGAAAACTTGCCCTCAGGGCAGCACTTGTCCCTCAGTGGGACAGAATTCCACCCTGCTCCATGTCCCAGACATCCCCTGTGTTCCCTGAGAACGGCTGAGACTGAGGGGAGACCTCAGAGATGTGAGGGGCACATGGCTTTAACAGGGAATACTCTGAGTTTGTGTTGCTGGTGGTGTTCATTCAGATCTGGAGAACCTGTTTGAAACTTGGGAATGTCAATTCTGATCTGGATAATCTGTTTAAAACTGGGGAATTTTACAGAGAGGTCTCCTGCAGAAGATCTCAGGAGTTCTTAGATAAAACACCTGAAATATGTTTTCCTTTGGACTCTTTTATGGAAGTTCTGATTTCTCTCAGGGTGTTTCAGGTTTGCATATCTCAACCTCTTCTTCAAAACAGGGCTTTGCTTCTCTGTCAGAAGGATTGTCTGAGCTAATTCTATTTTTTCCTACGTCAGGGATGTCCCTTGGAACACGTTAGGCAAACCACAGTAAGTGATAACTCAGGGCCACCGTGGCCGTGGAAAATGGGCTTCCTTTCAGGGCATCCATTTCAGTTCAAGGACTTGTACACGAAAAATCTACACTGAGAATCAGGAGCTTTGCTAAAATGACACTTCAAACATCAGCGTTTTGGTGATGGTCACACCAGGGCTCAACACGAGCTGCACCCGCACATGGATCTCTAAATAAATAAATGTAAAGGGCAGTTTAACACAGCTCATCCCAAGGAAGCCAAGCCCAGCAGGGACACACAGTAGTTTGCCACCATGAAATGTTGATTTGGTTCCAAAGGGGAGGGATTCAGGGGCTCTGCCTCACCTCTGTGACCAGCTGCAGGTCGGTGACGTAGTTCTCCTCAGTGACGATGAGCTCGTGGATGTAGCCCTGCCTCTTCCTCTCCGTGGGAGTCAGCATGTCCAGCAGGTGCAGGTCTGCACACCCTGGAAAACACAACAGGATCCCGGGTTTTACTGCTGGTCACTGACAAAGTGCCTCAGAGCTGGAGCAGGGACAGCACCACTGACCAGGAGCTGTGCCTGTCCTGGTCACTCATTCCCAGGTAACGACACAACCTCAGCAGTGCTTCCCCTCTCAGGGACTCACAGCACTGTTGGAACACCTTTCTTTAACAAAGGCCATCTCCAAGTGTGAACTTTCCCCTGGTGGCCAAGCTTTAAAGGCCCCCTCAGTGCCACCTGCCCATTCCCAGCCTCACCATCCCCCTGAGCTGTGTCCTTCCACCAGAGCCCAAACCAACCCCACAGATGGCTGGTAACAAAAATGGGGGCAAAAACTTCCCGTGGTGGGAAGAAACTGCAGAGACATCCCAGGAGGGGAGAGGATTAGGGAAGAGCTGCAGTGACCACAACGCTCTGATGGCACTTTGGAGTGACACGTGAACCCTCAGCTCACGGACACTCTGAATTCCAGGGTCTCCTTTATCCTCCTCGTCAGGGAAATCTCACTCAAGAAGGTGCTGCAGAGCTTATTTGCTTCTTCCCACTTAAAAATTAAATTAAAAAATTAATTCATTAAAAATTGCTTCTGAATATTTGAAGGACTAAATATCTGAAGGTCTTTGGAGACCCCTCAGATTTCCCAAATTTCCAGGCCAAGGCAAAGGGGTCAATTTTGTTCTCCTTTAGAAGCACAGGAAAAGGTTGTCACTAAGAACTCACTTCCATCAGCTTTGTCCTTTAATTGTTGTAAATCACCTCCAGTCCAGATGGGAGAACTTTCCTACAAATTCTACAATCTCAAATTTTATTTTCTATTCCAAATTAGACAGAACATTTAATCCTTTTTTTTTTTCTGGAGGCCATTACTTTTCAGGTGAGTTTAATGCAATTCTTCTGAGACTGGAACACAGAATGTTGTCTTCCAGTTTTCACCAGTTTTACTACTTTTTGGCATGAAATACGACACATTTCAAAAAAGCAAAGGTGATTTCAAACAGGGGAAAAACCTTTTGCTGTTTAAATGATCTATTTCAACTATTTTTACACCACCAAAAATCTCCAGTTTAATTCTTTCCCTCACCCCTCATCAAAGTCTGGGAAAATTCAGTATATTCCCCATGGAAACAAAATTTCCCTATGGACACAACAGACCCTGGACAACTCTTCCAGTTCTTTGCATACAAAGTTAATATTTAGGGAGTATTTCCTGCATTTTCAGCTTCCTGAATTAACTCAGGAGCTCAGACTGTGCCACTAAAAAGGTCCTCATGTATCCCCCTGATTTTCATGGAATGCCGTCACCTGCTGCTTTAACTAATCCGTGCCCCTGAAAAGGGAATGAGAGATTTGACTTAAAAATTAACAAAAACACCCCGAAACCAAACCAGACAAACCCAGAAAAGTAGATACAGACACTCAAGGTTGTTTCCTCCCTGATTCTGAAGCTGGGAAGGGATCAGACTGGCAGCAGGCACTGATAATGATCCCTTGGGATTCAGGACAATTGAAACTGAATTGGAACTTGGCTTGAAATGAAGAGCAGGTCTGGAGAATTATCATTTTTATGCCAAAAGAAGCAAATTTTGGCCCATCACAAAAGCCACGAGTTTCACTTCTGTTCAGTAAATGCCTGGTTTCAGAGCAGTTTCTTTGGTATCAGGTAAATCAGAGGTTTGAGGAGCAGAACCAGTTCTCCTCATGCATGGTTGGCTTCATGAAAAGTGAGCCAAGGGTTTAATTCTTTTTCCCTTCAGAATTTACTGTTCAAAGAACCCCATGACCTTGGCTTGAAGGGCTGTGTCCAACCACCAGCCTTGCAGAGGAGGCACTGACACCCTGAACAAGGAAATATTTTAGCAGCTCCTTTGACAGCTGGGATGCAAATGGGCTGCTCTGAACTGCAACAAATGGTCTCCTCTTGAACAACAAACATTTGGGGAAAATGGCCCAAATCTGAGCAGAATGTGCAGGACAGACTTTCCTGATGAGGGACTTTCTTCCTGAGGTGCACAAGTACTGAGATTTTTCTTGTCTTTGGAATAAAACCACTGAGGAAAAACTGGGTTCCTTTCCAAGTGGAAATGTCAGGGCTCATTTTTCATGGATGCCAAAGTACTTTCATGAACATCTGAATCCCACTAATCACAGAATCATGGAATGCCTTGGGTTGGAAGGGACCTTTAATATCACCCAGTTCCCACCCCCTGCCATGGGCAGGGACACCTTCCACCAGCCCAGGGTGCTCCAAGCCCCGTCCAACCTGGCCTGGGACACTTCCAGGGATCCAGGGGCAGCCACAGCTTCTCTGGGCAGTTCTTTGCTACAATCAGAGTCAGGAAAGGCTGGGAAATGACAATGGATAACTTGGAATCACCAGCACAACTCCACCTGCACACCCCCCTGGGCTGGTGGAATCACCCCCTCTGTAAGTGTTCAAAACGTGTGGATGTGGCACTTGGGGATGTGGTTTGATGGTGGACATGGTGGGGGGGGGTTGATGGTGGGACTGGATGTCATCCTAAAGGTCTTTTCCAACCTTAATGATTCCATGATTCGATGTTTCTACTGAGCCCTTTCCAGAGTCTGCTTGGGGAGAACAAAATCCTCCGTGTGAGGGCACAGAAACACAAACCAGCAGTTAACTCGGCCCTGGCTTGGTTTCTAACACATCAGGTCACTTAAATCTCACCTCTGAATTATGAGCCCTGAGCACTGATGGCCAGAACCAGCAAATGAGCCACGAGCAGAGCCACAGATCCAGGGCCAAGGAACTGCCCAGCCCAATTCTCCGTGGTCCTGCCACAACAATCAAGGGGCTGGACAGGCTTTTCACTTGGGATCAGGAATGTGGGAGCTAAATCAAGTATTCTGTGTGTTCTAACCTTTTATCAAACAATATTTTATTGGTTTTTCCCTTTCCTGGGCAGCCCTCCAGCCATTGCTGGGAACAGGGACAGGACCCAGGGAAGGGCTGGAGCTGGGACAGGGCAGGCTCAGGGTGGATCTCAGCACAAGGTTCTTCCCCCAGAGGGTGTTGGGCACTGACCAGGCTCCCCAGGGCAGTGGGCACGGCCCCAAGGCTGCCAGAGCTCCAGGAGGGTTTGGACAATGCTCTGAGGGACAGGGGGGAGTGTTGGGGTGTCCTCAGCACTCCCTGCTCAGCTAAGGAGCAGTTTGTTATTTGCTGTTTGTGTCAATTCATCTGATTCAATAATATTTGGGGAGTATTGTCCCTGAATTTGGTGGAATTGTCTAAAATAAAGTTTAAAATAAGGCTCTCATTGTCATCAGAAGAGACTGCACAGAAGCTGCTCTTTGCCCAGAAATCAAAGAGCCAGAGCCAGCACAGAGCACTACAGAGGGCTTTGGAACCAGAGGCCACAACCAGAATTAGTTATTTTGGTTCTGGTAACACAATGTGTGCAGTGAGCTCACGGGGACAGCAAGTGATGCCACTGAAACTCCAGCAGGACTGAGGTTTAAATAAAACTGATCCTGACAAACCCACATTTCAGACTCTGAGTTGTTTTGGACAGATTTCAAGTATTGACAGAGATATGAACAAATTCCCTGAAAGAACATCCATGGGAATTTTTTGAGTTGAATACAGAGGGAATACAGCAAAAACTGTGAAGAGCAAAATCCCCCAGCACTGGGAGTGGTCTGTAAATCCAGTCTCCTCATCCCTTCAGGGGCAGCTCCTGTACCCAGGACATGGCAGTGAACATAAAGAAGGAATTCACAGAATCCCAGGATGGTTTGGGTTGGGAGGGACCTTAAAGATCATCTCCAACCCCTTGGACACCTTCCACCAGCCCAGGTTGCTCCAAGCCCCGTCCAACCTGGCCTTGGACACTTCCAGGGATCCAGGGGCAGCCACAGCTTCTCTGGGCAATTACTGTCATACTCCCTTTCTCATAAATATATATATATATACACATATATATACACACAGAGAAAGAAAAATCCAGAAAGGGAAAGGAGTCAGTGCAGACTCTTGTTCCCTAAGGCTCAGGGAATCCCTGACAGTGAGGAAGATGGAACACTCCCCTGCCAAGCTATAGGAGCACACCTGGAATCATGGAGAAACATCACAGGCATTCCAACAATGTCACTGTAAATCACAGCTGAGTATCTTTGGCTGGGACATGTTCAGTGATGGGATTTTACACTTCTCTGCCTGAGGGTCCTGGCACAACACAGCCCAGTGTCTCCTGTGCTTCAGGCTGGAACACCAGGAGGAATTTGCTGCTGGAAAGGGTGGTGAGGCCTTGGCAGGGGCTGCCCAGGGAGGTTTGGAGTGCCCAGCCCTGGAGGTGTCCCAGGAAGGCCTGGCCATGGCACTCAGTGCTCTGGGCTGGGGGACAAGGTGGGGATGGGGCACAGGGGGGATCCATGGGCTGGGAGAAACCTGTTAAAAACATCCTCCTGCAGGAGATTGTAAGAGCTTTATTTTTCTTCTCACTTGAAGTAATGAGAAAGAAAAAAGCAGCACCTGAATCCCCCCCAGCTGAAGTATTGCAAATTTTTCCCTACATATTCACTATATATTCACTCCACAGTCAATATATATTCACTAAATTCAATGTACATTCACTGTATATTTATGGGCTGAAGCCATAAAACCCAAAAAGCCCCTCAGGAGAAATGCTTTTAGTCAAGTGAATTTTTCAACCCCACAGCTCAGTGTGGGAAAACAGAGACATCCTGTCTTTCCAATGACATTTAATGCACAAAACATTGACAGAGTGGGGTCCAATCTGGCTCCATCCTCCTCAGTGAGCAAAGCAACGGGCCCTGAAAATCCCAGGAATGAGCTGCTGTTCCATTCCTGCAGCATGATGGAGAAGAATTATTTTTTTTTTTATGGTAGAAATGAAAAATTTGTGCCTGTTAAATACTATCCTGAAAAAATTTGCGCCCATTAAACACTATCCTAATGAAAAGTTTGTGTCTGTTAAATACGACCCTAAAAAGGAGGAGGATCTTTGCAACTGTGCATGTTTTCAGAGTAAAACACAAAGCCCAAATCCAGGTGAACCCATGGGAAAACAAGGAAGGATATTTCATTTATCTACCTGCATAGTACAAAAAAAAAAAAAAAAAAATCAACGGATTTGTATCAGGTAGAGACCCTGGAATAGGGAATCACAGAATCCCAGGATCTCCTGAGCTGGAGGGACCCCCAGGGATCATCGAGTCCAACCCCTGGCCCTGCCCAGGACACCCCAACAAACCCACCACGAGCAATAATGTTGCAGATAATGATCAGTCTGATTAATTATATTTAAATAATACTCAGAGTGTCACTGTGAAGTGAAAAGGGCTTTCCAGGCTGTTCTGGTGGCAAATCCATCCACGCTCCAGTGCCCCGGGGTGGCCCCGGGGTGAGGCAGCAACGAGACAACAAACACGGGTGGGTCTGTCTTTTATACCAAGGATTTAATTCTCTATACATGGAACTAATTTTAAAGGCTGTATTACAGTTGTTAAAGCTGCAGGTTTTTATATATTTATATAATTTACATTCATAGTGATGAAATACTGAAGTGCAATTGAATGAGGAGCTTCACTTGTCCCTTGCACCGCAGGACGGGTCGGGAGGAGGGAGCTGGGAAGGGGTGGGAATGCTGCCAGCAGGGAGTTCAGGAATAAATGAAATACATAACCAGGGCATAACTAAATGGGAAATCATTAGTAAAGGGCTACATTGTGCTTGAGGCATTGGGAGGAGAGCACTGACAGCACCAGGAATTCCATCAGGAACTAACACGGCTTAGCTACAGCACATCTACAGCAACTCCACTGTAAGCTCCATTTAATATTAATTTGTATAAACTCCACAGTCTAAGTTTAAAAAAATGTAAACATTGGAAATTAATTGCAGGGAGATAGTTCTATACATTCTTTGTTGTCAGGAAAACGACTCGTTCGAAAGGTGTTGTTCCAGAGCAAAGCAAAACTGGGAAATCCAAGAGGTTCCTTCTCCACTCCCACATGGATGAGCATCAGATCATTTCTGACACGAAAATGCAACGAACCAAACGGAGACAACACAAACCAGGGTGTTTTCTAACTGTTTGCAGCTACAAGTAATGTGCAAAATAAAATTAACACAACTGGGTAAAACATTTTGCAAGTTCGTCTCTCTTGCACCTGGGGGGAGTTTCCCCCCTCCACATTGGGTTACACACTCAACAAGGAACACCTGATACAAACAGTACAATAACCACAACAAAATACCTGGCGTTGGGCACATTGAACTCATTTTAACTCCTTCTGGTCTTTTGTCATTAAAAAAAAAAAAAGAAAAATAAAAGAAAGTAACAGGAAAAAAAAAAAGACATATTGACAACACTGGACAAGTGAACAATAAAAAAGAAAGATACATAAAGTCTCCAATTCATGGACATTTGGAACAATTTTAATAGCACATGCAGCATTCCTTGATAGTGGGTCTTTTTGCACAACCAAAATTGCAATGAAGAAATTTAATTTATGCTTTTCCTTCCAAAGGCTAAAATATATCTTTTTAAAAAATAATTGTTTTAAAACTACCCAAAGCACCTGTGCAAAGGTGGAAACATTAGTTTGGTAACTCTGAAAGCCACAAAAGGACCCACTATCCTCTGATTTTTATTATTGTTTTTTTTTTTAATTTTATTTTTTTTGTGTGTGTGTGTGGTTTTGTGTTTTGTTTCGTTTTGTTTTTTTGAATAATTGATTTTGCATCTATCTGCAGGTCATGAACTCAACCATTGCGATTCCATGCAACTAATGGAAAAATGAGGTAAAACTGCTCTGCAGTGTGTTCTTCTACTCAGAAGGCAGTAGATGATCATGCTGGAAGCCACATGATCAAGGCTGCATCTCCCATCATCCCTCTGGGCAGTGTTATGGGATAGTGGGTCTCTTTGAGGACTTTCAAGCCTGAGTGGGGGATGGACAACATATGATTCCTAGAAAAAGGAGGAAAACAACACATAAGCAAAACAAAACAATGAGCAAATTCAAGCAAGGAAAATGAGTCAGGCGTGTCGAGGGCATGGAGCAAAAATGATCAGGGAGGGGAGGGAAGGGAGGGGAGGGGGGAAAACATGCCAGGGATGGGGGGGGGGGGGGGGGGGGATGGGAACTGAAAATAAAACAACACAAAGGTTTGCGCTACTGGAAGGTCTTCAAAGAGACTCGGCCAAGGGCACAGAGGGGCAGTGGGGCCTGCAGACCTCGGAGCCAGCAATGCTGCATGTTTGACCTCAGAGAGCACAGAGACAGGGCACTCACACTGCTGGCTGGGGTCCGTGTCCGTGGTCAGCTTCACGTAGTTGGAGGGGAAGAGCCCCACGTGGCCGTTGACCTCCCCCTTCCACCAGTCGGGGTCCTCCCTGTTGAGCACGGTGATGATCTGCCCCTTGCTGAAGGCCAGCTCGTCGTCGTTCTGCGCCGTGTAGTCGTACATGCCGATCACCTGGCACACTGAACACAGCCCTGTCAGCCCCTGAGGCACCAGGGACCCCCCAACCACAACCAGGGACACCCCTGGCCCTGCCCAGGACACCCCAACACTCCCCCCTGTCCCTCAGAGCATTGTCCAAACCCTCCTGGAGCTCTGGCAGCCTTGGGGCCGTGCCCACTGCCCTGGGGAGCCTGGGCAGTGCCCACCACCCTCTGGGGGAAGAACCTTGTCCTGACATCCACCCTGAGCCTGCCCAAGGGCACAAAACAGCCACAAACTCTGCTCTTGGCCCAGCACAGCCCCGAGATCCTGCTCTGCCCCAGCCCAGCCTGACCCCTCCTGCCCATCCCGGGGCTCAGCTCAGCCCTCCCCAAACTGGCTCCAGGTCATTTGAAGACCCGAAGAGTTTCATGGATTACACAGACTGGTTTGGGTTGGGAGGGACCTTAAAGCTCAAGTGACCTGGACCAGGGCCTCCCCACCCTCCCAGCCAGGAATTCCTTCCCAATATCCCATCTATCCCTGCCCTCTGGCACTGGGAAGCCATTCCCTGTGTCCTGTCCCTCCATCCCTTGTCCCCAGTCCCTCTCCAGCTCTCCTGGAGCCCCTTTAGGCCCTGGAAGGGGCTCTCAGCTCTCCCTGGAGCCTTCTCTTCTCCAGGTGAACCCCCCCAGCTCTCCCAGCCTGGCTCCACAGGGGAACTTTGTCTGGAAATGCCCAACAGTGGAAGAAGATTGAAAAAATGCGTAGTAAAAAGTCAAACCCTTCAAGGACATTGGCCTTCTACTGACAGCTCCCTTTTGCTTTATAACTACAGTTTTTTCCTAAAAAGCATCCGTTTATAAAAAGTGCATTCTGCATCTTCAGCAACCTGTTCTGAAAAGCAGAATCCCAGAATGGGTTGGGTTGGGAAGGACCTCAAAGCCCACCCAGTGCCACCCCCTGCCATGGGCAGGGACACCTTCCACCAACCCAAGTTGCTCCAAGCCCCATCCAACCTGGCCTGGAACATCTCATCAGGAGTGGTGGGTGGGCAGGAAAACCTGGGAAACATTTGAAATTCTGGTATCTGAAGCTCCCTAATCCAAGAGGAAGCCAGTGGTGATGTCCCTGCAGCCTCACAGAGGTGTCTGGCACACAGAAATCTTGGAAAAGAGGAGAGGAACAAGGAGCCTCCCAGGCCATCCCGGCTGCCCCTCAGCTGCTCCTGCTCCATCCCAGCAGAGCACCTTCCCTGGCTCTCTGAAGCACCAGGACTTTTATGGAAATAAATAGTTTCCTCAATTTCTCTCTGTTTTCTCTGGCCAAGCCACAGGACTGCTGGTATTTTCCCACCAGACATAAGACTTCTATTACTGAGCCTTTCTGGCAGGTTCTCTCCATTGGATTAATCCTAAAATTTGCTTTTATTTTCACTCTTGTACTCAGCCAGGAACTTATTTTAATCTGCCAAAAAGCTCCTCTCTTTTTTATTCAATTATGATTTAATCAAGATTTCGATGCTCTGCAGGCAATGAAAAAAGGGTTTAAAACTTCACTGTGTAAAATTTACCACGTGGGAAAAGCCCAAGACTGTCAGACCTGAAATAATTTCAAAAATGTTTATAAATGTATATAAATTCCCATCGTGTTGCCTGGTAAAAGTTTGTGTCTCGATGCTGACTCACCATTTTAACCCCAAATTTATGATGGTTTTGGGAAGACTGATTTTCTGCATCTTTAGATTTCTATCAGAGGAGCCAGAGAGCACCAGTTAGAGAAACATGGAATCATGGAATATGATCCTCAGGGTCCTTTTCCAACTCAACCATTCTGTGATTCCATGAAAAATCTCACAGTCTGTTGCTTTTGTGTCGTTTCCTAAACCTTAAAATACAGAAAAAAGCTCCATCTCCAGGGAGCATTTCCCACTCCCCCTCAGGAAAAAGGGAAGGCTCTGAAGGGGAGGTGTTTCAGTGCCAAAAAAACTCTAAAACCCCTAAAAAACCCCCCTCTAAAGCTCTCAAAACTGCTCTACTCTACGAGAAATAAACAATGGGTTTTTACAAATGTATCACAAAGTTGTGAGATATCCAAGTTCCAAACTGGACCTGGGTATCAGGGTCTTTTTCAGCCAGATAAGGGAAATATAAAAGTTCCTAAAAAATGAAAATCTTTCAGGGCCACGTGGAAATTTTGTACACAGGGGTTTCTTTTCTCTCTTTGGGCTCAGAACCAGGGAAGGTCCATCATTTTTGACAGAGGATGCCCAGCAGCCAATTGGAAGGAAGGGAAAGCCCTTTTTTCAGAGGAGAGAAACCTTTTTAGGCAAAAATGAATACATTAAACTTATCTGAAAAAGGGGTGGGATTTTGTGAAACTATAAAATGTATGGAATTTAAATCCTAAGGGTCTTCTTCCCCAAAAATCTCGGTGAGAGAAAGACCCAGCGTGCTGAATAAATCCTCTGTTTCACGAGTCTATGCCATCTTTCTAAATTCTAAAGAGGAATTTTAGGCAAAAATTAATATATTAAACTTATCTGAAAAAGGGGTGGGATTTTGTGAAACTATAAAATGTATGAGATTTAAACCCAAAGGGTCTTTATCCCCGAAAAACTCGGTGAGAGAAAGACCCAGCGCGCTGGATAAATCCCTTGTTTCACGAGTTTATGCCATCTTTCTAAATTCTAAAGAGGAATTTTAGGCAAAAATTAATATATTAAACTTATCTGAAAA
>NW_020884872.1:437337-443194 GCF_003945725.1 Corapipo altera | reverse complement strand
AAAGAGGAATTTTAGGCAAAAATTAATATATTAAACTTATCTGAAAAAGGGTGGGATTTTGTGAAACTATAAAATGTATGGAATTTAAATCCTAAGGGTCTTCTTCCCCAAAAAACTCGGTGAGAGAAAGACCCGGCGCGCTGGATAAATCCTGTTTCATGAGTTTATGTCGCCTTCCAAAATTTAAAAAAGGAATTTTTCCCACATCTCCAATTAGCACCAAGAAATTCGATCCTTGGAGCACCAGGAGATGGAATATGTCACCTCAGGAGGGGCTTTGGAGCATCCCACCCTTGGAGCATCCCACCCTTCCCGGGAACACGCCGAGCTCTGCCCGCTCTCCTCGGTTCAAGGGAAAATCCACCCCCCGGGAGAACTGAGGTCAAGTCCAAGTTCTTTTCGGGATCCACCGCCCAGGGCACACATTCCAGGCGGGAATGCCGCGGGAAAAGGGGGCTCTCACCTGCCGGGGCCGCCTTGGGCAGCTCGGTGGGGGTGGTTTTGCTGGTCCCGGGGCTCAGCAGCTTCACGTAGTTGGCGGGGAACCAACCGATCTGGCGCTTCTTCCCCCTGGCCTGGGGAGAGAACGGGGCTGTCAGGAGGGTTCACACATCGGGGAAGCCCTGGACAAGGTGGGGACCCAACACTTGAGCTGTCGGCACTCACAGTGCTTTAGAGCAGGAAAAAACTTGAGTTTTGTAAGGAAAAAACCTGCGTTTTGTAAGGAAAAACCAGCTGGTTTTGGCAGTAGTTGAACATTATAACACTTCCATTAGCATTTAAATGCTTAAAGAATTGAGTTTAAATCGATACCAGACTGTGACAGTTTAAGCAGAGATTAAGGATCCAAATCACCTCTTTTTCTTTTAAAGAAACAGCACCTGAGCTTTTCAACACCTTGTGGCAGCAGAGCGGGACAGAAACATCCCCCTGGTGCTTCCCCGACTGCCTTGGTCATTGAAACCAAAAAAATTAAAAAAATCCTGGCTGCAAGAAAGGTTATTCCACAACTCTGAACCCCATCTCAGCCTCTAAATCTGTGTTAAGAATTTATTTTAACTCTTTATTCCCTCTTTGAGTCGTTAGAACAAAGGTGGTGTTTTGGGCAGGGAGAATTTTGTCTTTGAAAAGGAACTAATGTTAAATTTTGGGGAAAAAAAGGTCATCTGACAGATTTACTATTCTTTAACCAGTTTGTCCCCTCTTTAAATCTTTACTAAAAAAGAAAGCACTTGGTCTAAAGAGCATCTAGAGCATTAATTTTAAGCTATTTGTGGATGCTGCATTAAACCAGCTTAAAACATTGGCCTGATTTTCCCTCCACTCTGACCCCCAAGTGTGGAAGAGGAGAATAAACAGAATATTTATAGAATAGTCAGGGGACTGATAATGAAATAAAAAGCAATTGTATCACATTAAAGTATCTAAAGTCACACTGAATATTTACACAACCAAAAATTAATTGTTTTAGAACCTCCCAGCAGCTGCTCAGGGAGAATTGTGGCAGATCTTGCCCCGTGAGGCTTCTTTTCTGTCTTAAAATCCATTTAATGGAGACTTTTCAAAGGTAAAAGTTACCAGCAGCATAAAGGTCAGTGAGAACAAATCCCTAAGGAATCCTGGAAGGTGATTTCTCCACAAGAGATGAAAAATTATCCCCAGAAAAGGCAAAAAGGGCTGGTGGTAACGGGGGAAAATAATTAAATTCTTTTTTGAGCCTCTGCACTGCAGAATAAACCAATGACATTTTTTCACCTGATATTCCCTGTTAAAAAGCCCAAACCAAACCCCCTCATTTAGTGGGACCAAACTGTCAAGTTCTACTCTTAAAAAAACTCGGGGGGGGGGATTCAAAAGCAGCCAAAACAACCCCTAAAATCCACCTTTCTGAGGGAACTCCAGGAAAACTCCCCAGGGATTTCCAGCCAGGCCTGATGGATCCCCTGCTGTTCTCCCTCCCAGGTTATTCCCAGATCAGGGATGGCCACGGGGGCATATTTTTGTAAATGTATTTTATCTTTAAATGCTGAACTGCAGAACGTTCTCAAAATGGTTTCTCATTGACACGTTCAGCATTCTGAACCACTAAAAAAAAAAAAAAATCATGATTTTTTTTAACGTGGAATTTTATTACAATAAAAAAAGGCACTAACTTGGAGCTCTCCTTCCCACCAACCACCTGGATTCTTCTTCCTGATGAGGATCAGCTGCCCAGGAGCCAGAGTGAGCTGTTCTGGGCCCGTGGCTGTGTAAGAGGCAATAACTTGGGCAATTTCTGGGGGAGCACAAGGGGAAGAAAAGGTTAATTTGGAAAAACCTGAACACATTCTACCCAACACTGACTGTGCTGCAGTCACTGTGGCCTTTCTTTCCAGAAAATCGTGATGTCTTTTTGCATTTCCAGGAGAACACATGGTAATTACAAAATAAATGAGAAGTTCAGGGCACTGCAGGAGAAAATAAATAATAAACCAGAAGAGATGCAACAGCTCTAGGGGTAGGAGATAAAAATATTTGAAATAGAGAATAACAATAACAAAAATAATAACAACCACAACTATACAGCTCTTAAAATCCAGTTTCCTAATACTGTTTTCCAGCAAATACAACTCCCTGAAATTCCATTTATTCAAGTCCAACCTTTGGACTGAGCTCCCTAAAAAGAGGAGCCACGTTGGTGACAAACTAATGGAGTTGCACTGAGAGGTGCAAATGAATTGATTTTTCAGGCCCAGCCCCCAAATGAACGTTTTCAAAGAGGATTTCTTTGGGAATCTTCATTCCATGGTCATTGGCACAGAGCAGGTGCTTTGTGTGACCCCCTTCCAGCCCACAGGGGCACGGAGCCCTGAGCTCACCAACACCTCTGCAAAGCACCCCCAGCACAGGCTGAGGTCTGGGCTGGTTCACAGTGGCTGGGGAAAGACAGAGAATAATTGTGGTCCCACAATTATTGTGGTCTCCC
Organism: Corapipo altera; assembly: GCF_003945725.1. Taxonomy (NCBI): domain Eukaryota; kingdom Metazoa; phylum Chordata; class Aves; order Passeriformes; family Pipridae; genus Corapipo; species Corapipo altera. The sequence goes on along the minus strand of NW_020884872.1, from coordinate 440,229 downwards.
CGGGTTTGGAGCCAATTTGAAGGGACAGGAGTTTTGGGGCAGCTGGGTTTGGATGTCCCACCCACAGCTTGTAACTGAGTTCAGCCCTGGCGCCAAACCACGGGGAGGGTGAGGGAGGACGTGGTTAATCCACAAAAAGGGGGGCTTAATCCACAAAAATGGGGGCTTAATCCACAAAAAGGTGCTTTTCCTGCTGAAAAGTCCATTTCAGGTGCCAGGGCACAGCAGGTCATCCCTCAGGTGCTCCCTGCAGGGGAAGCAAGAGCAGCACGAGCAGCAGAGCCAGGGCTGGCTGGAGGGAAGGAACAAAGGGAGCTGACACCTGACATGAAAATAAACAACTGCTGAATTGAAATGGAGCAGCAAAGGATGACTGGGAAAATCAGAACTGGTCAGAGGAGCATCTGAGCCAGGGCTGAGCTGCACAGGGAGGGGGCAGGAGCAGAGGGATGAGCGACTCCAGGTCACTGCAAATGGACAGAACTCTCCTGCTGGAAGTCTGCAGGCTCCTGCATCTGCAGGGTTTCCCACAGAATTCCATCAATCCCTCCATCCTAAAGCCACTCAGGAGGCAGAATGAACACCAGCAAGCAAATCAATGGTGGGAGTTTCTCAAAATCAGGAAAACCTCTCTTGCTGCCACAGCAGTTCCCATGTTCAGATCACAATGGAAGAGGAATAAATTGACACTTTTTATCTCTCAGAACAAGAAATTGCTTGGTTTTGCCTACAAAATGTGGTTTACAAGGCATGAGCCACCTCCTGCCACCAACCAGCAGCATAGAGGGGTTTTACTCATTTATGTTAAATGAGTTACAATACAAAGCACAGGTTTAACATTCAGCTCTTGCACATCACAGGGAGGCAGAAATTCAGAGAAAAGTGTCCAGAAAAAGAAGTTTTAAAAAAAACCCCAACCCAGAAATGGCTTCTCTTCCACGAAGAACTTCTTCATTTTGTTTGTTTAAGTATTGAATTATCGAGAAGAGACTTTACAGCCCCTTCCAGTGTTAAAAGGGGTCCAAAAGAGCTGGAAAGGGACTTTGGATAAGGGATGGAGGGACAGGACAAGGGGGAATGGCTTCCACTGTTCTGTTCAGCAACCCATCAGGAAGTTTACATTCATTTGTGAGCAGACTTTTATTCTCTAGCTACCTGCTATTTATGACTGACATGTCAGAATGATCAGAGATGATGAATTATTTCATTACGGTTACATTATTTATTAACTGCATTTATTACAGTTGTTTTCATCAGTGCAAACTACTACAAAATGACCAAGCCAAACATCCTTTATTTTCATGGAAAAAATTTGGTTGCCATTGAACTTAAACACTTAAGAACAGCCAGAAGGTGCTGTCACAACACAGGACTCACCAGGTTTCTTCCCTAAGCTTCCCGTTTTTCCAGCTGCTCCTGGAGCCTGGAAACAGAAAACAAGATGCAAGTTTAGCACTCAGATTTATTTCTCTACTTACACATTAAATTTAACACACTAACCAAGCATGGAAGTAAAAAACCCACAGGAAGATTGTGTTTTTACAGAAATCCTTAATATTTCTGATGGCAATAAACACCTGGGAATAAACCCCAGCAGTGCATGGAAGTGGATGACTCAGTGCAAAAGTGCAGAATCCTCTCCTGAACTTTTACTCCCTTTCATGGACTGCAAATATCAGTGTAAATCCAAATTACATCACACTGGAATTGTGTATCTGGGAATCCACACAGTGGGAATTCTGTCCAGGTGACTTAAACCAACGATAATTGTTTTTAACTCTACAAACAGTTGGATTGCAAATATTCTTGAGAAACTCACTGCACCCAGACAGGGTGGGATGAGGGATCAACATCATCATCACCATCACCATCATCATCTCATCCAGGCCAAGAGACTTGCAAGAAAAGCCTTTGAACAGCCACGAAAAACCCAGTAAACCCCGGAATTAGTCCAGTTCCTGCTCCCTAAATAATTCCTTCCGTTTTCTCCTGGTCCATTAACCCTCTTATCTCCTGCTATAAGAAGGTTTCAGATGGATAACAGCAACAGAAACCTGAACTGAACTTTGGTCAGAAATGTTGGGTCACCATAAATATCCTCTTGCCTTCAACACTTCCACCCTCCTCAGCTTCACCTTCTTCACCTTCAGGAGCCTCCTCACAAACTCCACCCAACAGCCTGAAGGTTCTCTCAGAATCCCAGTTCCTCTGGGGAAAAAGCCACTTTCCTCCTCAGGATTCTCCCTATTAACCTGATGCTTTGAGAACTTGGGGATTCTGGTAGAAACTGATATAAGGAGTAACTGAAAAACAGTTCAGTGGCTGAGAGAACAGGGCTGTTGGAAAACAAAAGAAGTGTGTTGGTTTTGGATGGCTCTATAAAATGGATTATCAGAGATCCTGAACCCCTCCTGGAGTCTCAGTGCTGCTCTCCTGTCCCTGTCACACACCAACTGCAGTCACACTCCACGAGGGCAGCAAACCTTCCTTCCCTCCCTGCACTCCTTTGATCCTCCTCAGTTCCCCACCTTTCTCTACAAACAGGGGGACCTGTCTTAGCAAGAAGAGTGAACCAGGAAAGCATCACCCAGAGATCAAAGACTGAGTTTAGGTCTGGGGACAAGGACAAGGTGGGCTTGACACTCCCACGGGGGGAGGATTAAATGGTGAGCAACAATTCAGATTGAAAAGGGAGTGTTGGGCATTAATTCTGCTTTGGAAAGTGTTTCTTGCAGGGAAACACCCTCAGTGAAAACCCAGGGTTTGGACTTTCAGAGAACACACTCCTCCAAAATAGTCCTGAGTCAACACCCGTGCTGCTGGATTGGAAGCACATCTCTGGGGCTGGGACACTGTCCTGCAGCAACTGGGACACAGAGGGGTTATTGGGTG
>NW_020884872.1:430665-437327 GCF_003945725.1 Corapipo altera | reverse complement strand
GCAACTGGGACACAGAGGGGTTATTGGGTGGGATGGGACACTGTCCTACAGCAACTGGGACACAGAGGGGTTATTGGATGGCAGAAACACCAGAATCACCTGGGCCAGACTGAGTGTGAATTGTGTTTGAGGGCTCTCTGAATCCTTGGTGAAAAAGCAGAATAAATCCTAAAGTCCTAAAGTCCATAAAGTCCTAGACAGAGAAGTCCTACAGCACTTCAGTAAATAACTAAATGAACCAACAGTGCATTTGAGATGGACTCAATTTCTGGTCCATTCAGGAGATGGAGAAATAGTTTCAATTCCCTCTGTTGAGAGGAAACACAGGGAGAGGACAGACCCTGTTCTGCTTCCCTTCTGCACAGCTGAGACACTCACTGAGCATTGGAGGGTATTTTGAGAGAAGTGATAAAGTCTCTTGAACCAGAAGAGCAGAACTTGCTCTGTCAGTTCAGTGAGACCCTTATTAAACTGGGTGGTCCAGCAGGACCCTGCACATTCCCACTGGGATTATCTCCTGAATCTTTAAGCAAAGTTTTGTAAGCAGAGCCATCCCAGTTGCTGGTTTCCAAGCTCCCCTGGGAGCTCCATCCCCTCACAGGAATTACCACCCAAGCATAAAACCCTGCTTCAGATCTGCTTCCATCCACCTCAGCCTAATGAAAACTTGGGCATGGACCATGAACTGGTGTCATTGTTCCTCTGGAGAACAAAGACTTTCCCACCCTGTTAATAAGTTGGAACTTGGAGGAGCAGGGGATAGTTTAATTTATCACCTGGGGGTGAATGGGCAGCCTGGGCAGAAGAACAAATTAAAAAATTCTTCTGGTGTAGAAACCACTGAGATTTTGAGGTTTACAGCCATTTCTATAAACTCTGCACTTGCTGCTGAAAGATCACCACTGTTTGTCTTTGGGTCTGAGTCAACAGTGCAGGACACATTAAATTAATTCACTCTTTTAGGACCATTTTCCCCCAGCAGGCAGCTGTCCAAGCACAGCAGAGACCAGAGTTAACACACAGCCAGGGCTGTGAAAGCCTCTGTAAAAGCTGGCTCTGTGAACAAGCTGAAGAGCAAAACTGTGCCATGTAATCAAAATTACCCCCCTGGACACAGAACTGTGTCCTGCAGGCACAGGAACCCCTGTAAGGGAATATGGACACCAAGGTCTCCACGAGCTCTGAGCTTCTTCCTCCCTCTCTCACCAAGATCTGAGCTGCAGGTGGGATTTTCAGCAGCCAAAAGGGCAGTTGGGGCACTTTGGGATGAGGGGCACTGAGCTGGCTCAGCCCCAGGCAAGCCCAGGTCAGAGAAAACATCCCACTGACCCCTCTGAGAAAACCAGTTCCCAGCTCTAAACACCTGAGTCCTCTGCCAAGATCTGCCAACAACACCCCAACATCCTCTCTCCCAAGGACTGCAGTGCTGAGCATCATTAACTCTCAAGGTTTTTTCCCAATCCTGTCCTAGGGGATGTTGCTGGGATTTCTGGACTGCCTCTAAATTTCCCCTACAAAGGCTTCCTACAGCTGCACATTCCACTGCAGGATTTTATTCCTTGGCTTTTCCACCAGCAGAATGGTTTTAAGGAGCAGCTTTGCTCAGGCTCAGAGTTGCAGAGTCTTTCACTGAGTTGTGTCACACACACACACAATTCCAGAAAACACACTTGTGAAAAAGCCTGTCCATCCAAATCCACAAAATCCACTGGTTTTTACTTATTTACCTTTTAACCCCCCATTATTCCAGAAGTATAAACCAGAGCTCCTTCTCATCAAGTGCATTCACCTCTGACACTAAGCTAATTCCTACTACTAAATAAATTATCCCCTCAAATAATACAAATGAGAAAACACCTTTCTTTAGAATGCCTAAAAAGAAAGAAAAAACCCCATGTGGACATGTTTTATGGCATTATTTCAGGACAAAAACAGATGGAACAGAACCCCTATTATTCAGTCAAAACCTTTCAAATAAATACAGTGGCTTTGGCTAAAGTTTTGTTGCAAAATTTGTTACTCTTGATTGCAAGAAAATGTCAATAGGGAAAAAATACAACAGATTGAAATATTACTCTCTAAATTAGGTGGTTTTTTTCAATAATGGCAGCAAGATCCAGCTCAGCCATCAAAAACTTACCTGAGGAACAAAGAAATCGTGGCTGTTCTGCTTTGGCTCTACCCAAGTGCCACGTGAACCATTAACACAGGCAGGGTTTATTTTAACACACCACCCATAAATTATTTGGGATGTTGTGTTGTAAAACACAGCTGTTACTGTTGTTACTGCTGTTCCTCCTTTCCAAGCTCACACTCAGTAAAACTCCACCATATTTTCCTTTCCCTTCTGACCCACCTCCAGCTACGAGAACCCCAAACGAAACACCCTCAGCTCCAGTTGAGAACATTTCAACGTTTCTCTACCTCAGAATCTTTGAGTCTCACATAATTAGATGGGAAAACTCCTGATTTATCACCCAGCGTGCCCGTCCACCAGTCACCATCTTTCTTTGTCACCAGAATCATGTCACCTTGTTGGAAAGTGAGGTCTCCTTGCTCCGAGCTCTCGTAGGTGTACATGGCAACGTACTCTGGGAGAGGGACACGGGCAGAAAACAGGGAGAAAACACTTCAGAAACTGCTGCATTACCACGTGCAAAACCCAATTCACACAAGTGGTTTATTCACAGGCTCGATGGAAGACCAATTTGTTATTTACTACTTACAGAGACCTCAATATTCCATGCAAAAAATGATACCTAGCACAGCTAAATATAAGGGATCAAAAGGATGCCTCGGGGGGTTTGATATGATTGGCTTGTATAATTAAAATATGCATAGATCATTTATATCCCTCTGCTAACACGTCTCCCAGTGGTTGCTGGTTTGTGCTGGTGCCTGGAACTCTCAGTGTTTGGGATGGGAAGTCTCAGCATCCAGAATTTTGGATCCAGCTGCTGTTGGCCCAAGGGCACAGGGAATTCTTTCAGCCCCTCTCACCCACAGATGGGTCTGAACCTGCTCTGGGCAAACACACCCAACTCCTCAGTGGTCCAGTGCAAACCCACCAAAATGGGCTGGTGCTGAGATAATTCCACCAGAACTACAGGCAAAAAATCCACATGAATTATTAGAAAGCCCAATTTCAGACAATTCAGCACCATTATCTACAGAACTCGCTGTATCCTATTGACCTGAGCGTTCCCATACTTTTCTGGGCACAAAGCAGGTTCCTCAGGCTGATTTTCCCCTGTTCTGGGCCCAAGAGCAGCTCCCAAGATTCCAGAAAGACTTCCCTGCCCATGGAACAGGAATGTTCACGTGTTCCAGTGCAGCTGGAAATTGTTCTTTGTGCTTGAACACTAAATCTGACCAAAAAAACCTTCTCTGGGGGTAGTTCAGCAAGAATTCCAACCAAATTCCTGTTCCCAAGGAAAGCCTGCAGCTGAAGAACTCCCACTTCTGTTTGCACCCCCCCCACACTGAACATCACCATCCACACAGGAGCCTTTCCTAAATCCTCCCAAGGGAACAGAAGGTGCTAGATCCATCTTTTTTATGTCTTCAAAAAAGCTCTATTATTTAAAAAGCTCACTACTTAAAAAGCTTTATTATCTCTTAAAAATACAGCTCCTTGGAAATGTTTTCCCAAAAGCTGAGTTCCTTTTTAATACAAACATATAACCTGATATATACCTATAAATACATATAGATATATAACAAGACTTAGCATGTGTACCATTGCTTTTGCTCAAACATGAGGAAAACCAGGAGGAGATGATCTTTAAGGTCCTTTCCAACCCAAACCATTCTATGATTCCAGGAAATCCAGAGTGAGCCAGACCAGCTGTATTTTGAAATAACTGATTATCTCCCCTTCCTCGTAGGTGGATCTTTGCTGTTCCCTCCAGTCAGGAATTCCCCTTTTAAAACCCTCCAGAGGCTGGAAATGCTCTGATAATTCTCTGTCTGTGCCCCAGGCTCCATCCCTGACCAGAAGGATCCCAACATTCTATAACTCACTGTCACTGCTTTAATTAAGAGTTTAATGTAACATTGGAAATGAGCTTTGGGGGGAGTTGAGACATTAATTCCCAATTCCTGACATGGACAGATGTGTTTATTTGGCATAACCCCCTCCCAGACCAGAGATTTGTCACCAAAATACTGGCAAAAAAATAAAAACATTGGGAAAAGTTACAAAATACAGAAAATATCCTGTGATATGTTAAATTATTTCTTCCACATACACAACACATAAATTCTTGCTATAATAACTTTAAATCATTCTAGAGGCAAATTGATTTGCACCTCAACTGGAACCCCCCAGTCTGCCCCTGAGGTTGATTTTGGTAACAAGCAGAGTTGTTGTGGTTAATGCCAGAGGAAGATCCTCTCAGTGCCATGGTTTGGAGTCCTTACCTTCCCCTGACATCGTTGCCTTTGCTGCTGGGGATGCTACTCTTTTCAGACTAGCAGGGCTTTCTGAGGATCCAGAATCCATGCTTTAGGAGAAAATAATGGTTATATAAGGAATTCAATCTCTTCAGAAAAATCACTATTGTATTTCAAACTCAAAAATGCATATGCACCCCCAAACAATTCCCTGTGCTTTAAAAAAGCACTAACTGTGCAAAATAAAGTTCTGAAGTCCAGCTGTGGTTTCACTGAGGCAGATGCCTTAAACAGAGAATTTTCTGCATCTCCTCTTCTTCCTCAGCAAAAAAAGTAATCTAAGATCCTTCTCATTTGTATTGCTGATGTCCATGTTGCCTTCACACTAAATAGAATTTACATTCCTCCAAGAACAATGAGAAATTATTTAGATTTGAGGAATCTCTCTTAATTTTGGGGACAGATAAGCTGTGACTTACACAGGTGTAATTCATAAAATCCAACAGACTCATTTTTTTGGTGCAAGTCACCTAAAATTGAGAAGGTCCATTAATGCTTTGTTGGTGAGGCAAGACCCAGGGAGAACTGGGGTCAGTTTTATTGCCCACACGGATTTCCAAGGCTGGAAGTCCAAACTCTCCAGAAGAGTCAGACAAGAAAAGGCACTTTCACAGAGTAGATTCTCAGCTTTAAAATCCAACTGTGCAACTCCTCCCAGGTATTTATCTATTCCAGTAGGGGAAAAGCAAACAAAATACCTCGTTGACTTCCTAATGGGGCCTGAAATGAGCTTCACGTAGGATTTGGGGAACCACCCCTTTTGTCCCTGGACCTCTCCAAACCACCACATGTCTTGCTGCTCCAGCACTGTGATGACATCGTTCTTGTTGAAATTCAGGTGGTTGTCCTTTTTCGCCCTCCAAGGATACAAAGCCTGTGCTTGAAGCCCCTCCACTTTTTCACCCTTAAAGAAAAGAGACAGAAGTCAGTCATGTCCCCCCCCTTTCACCAGGAAAGGTGCTTAAGGAATTATATTCTCAGGCTACTTAGAGCAACAATACACAGCCCCTCCCTCAGCTAAAGCAATGCCAGTTAAACTTCCTAAGTAATTCCAGAAATGTTTACAGCCCTCCTACATTTCTGGCTGTTGACACATAACCAGTATTAAGTTAAATAGTTTTACAGTTAAAAAATACATGTAATAAACCTTCAGGCAACTGATTTGGCAGAGCATAAGTAAATAAGTAAATATGGAAAATGATGCTTTGCTGATATTATTCACTGTACATTCCAGGGTTTTTTTGCCTAAAGACAGTGAGATATTCAGCACTTTCCAGAACACAGTTCTGTTTGTTGTTCTGTTGAGGAAAAGGAAATGCCTGAACAGATGGACAGAATTCAGCTGCTCTGAAGCTTTGCCATTGCTATTCCACTTAACCACACAATCCACCTGGGAGTGAAGGTGGTCAAGAAAGCCCCAAGGAAGTGACCCAACTCTGGACCACCAAAATCCAAACCAGCCAGCCCAGAACAGCAGAACAGCAACTGCTCTGTGTTAAACCTGCCCCAGATGCTGCCAATGGATCACAGAACCATAGAAGGGTTTGGGTTGGGAGGGACCTTATGGATCACCTTATCCCATCCTCTGCCCTGGGCAAGGACAACTTCCACCAGCCCAGGTTGCTCCAATCCCCGTCCAACCTGGCCTTGGACACTTCCAGGGATCCAGGGGCAGCCACAGCTTCTCTGGGCAACCTGGGCCAGGGCCTCCCCACCCTCCCAGCCAGGAATTCCTTCCCAGTATCCCATCTATCTCTGCCCTCTGGCAGTTTAAAGCCATTCCCCCTTGTCCTGTCCCTCCAGCCCTTGGAAATAGTCTCTCTCCATCTTTCCTGTGGCTCCTTCAGACCCTGCAAGGCCACAATGAGTTCCCCCCAAAGCTTCTCTTCTCCAGGTTGAACAATCCCAGCTCTCCCAGCCTTTCCTCCCAGCAGAGCTGCTCCAGCCCTGGCATCCTCTTGGGGCCTGCTCTGGACTCTCTGCAGCAGCTCCATGTCCTTGCTGTGCTGTTCCCCAGGGCTGGAGCAGCTCTGCAGGGGGGGGACACTCCCTGTTCTCCCTCCAGGCTGGAAAAGCTTCCCCCACCTCAGGTGACAGGTTCAACACAGGGCCAAGGTTCCCACTTTGCTTTCCAAACCTTTGCCAACAGTTGCAGTGGCTGCAGGAGCTCACCTGGCCCAGCACAGGGGAGGGAGAGGAGCCCGTGA
>NW_020884872.1:414260-430655 GCF_003945725.1 Corapipo altera | reverse complement strand
TCCTTGCTGTGCTGTTCCCCAGGGCTGGAGCAGCTCTGCAGGGGGGGTCTCACCTGAGGGGCAGAGGGGCACAATCCCCCCCTGCCCAGCTGCCCACGCTGGGGGATCAGCCCAGCCCCTGGATGGATTTCTGTCCCTGGAATAGTCCATTGAGCTCCTGACAGATTCCTTTCCCTTGGGCTGGTTGCTGACTTTTCCCCTCCCCCTGTAACTTCCCACCCCCTTCTTTTGGTGCAAACCCACCCATTATTTCTCCTTATTTTGGGGCCTCCTTCTGGCTCAGTCCCTGTCAGCTCAAAGCAAACCAGAAATAAAGGCACTTTGTGCTTGACCAGCTCCATGTGCTCTCACTGCAGTGCAGAGCAAAATTTCCACTGCAGCAGCACCAGGGATTGATGGAGCAGCAGGAGGGGGAGGGAAGGTCACATCCTGGGAAAAAGGGATTGTCAGCACCCCAGGCCAGGCTGAATCATCCGCACACTAAGAACAGTCACCCAGGTGGGACTCCCTCAGGGGGACAGGGAGGAACCACAGCCACCAACACACAGAAGGAACAGCACCGAAAAGCCACATTCCTGTTGTGGGGATGCTCCAAAAAGAGCATCTTTGACACGAATCACAGTCAGACAGAAACCACTGGGAGTTTTCAGAAATAAGGAGAAAAAACCCAACCAAAAGGTTTTAAACCCAGCTAATTGAATGTCTCTTCTGAGGGGGTTTGAAGCTACAGGAACTCCCAAAGCAGCCTGTGAGGACAGTCAGAGTCCTGCTTATCCAACCCCATTCAGTTCTCCAGGAACACTCAGGAAAAGGCACTTTGAAGGGTAATTTAAACTTCATAATTCATAACAAAACTGCTTTCTTACTCATTCATATAAGATACCAGTCACATCTGGTTTTGCAGCACAGGATTGGAATGTTGAACAAATTCCTTTGAACCTTTTTAAAATTAATTTCTTCCAACTTCCTTACATTTTTACACCCACCATCCCCAAGTCCCTACGACAAACAATCCCAGAATATTTATTTCCAAAATACAACTAGAGTTTAAATGTACACCTGAATAGTGAATTATAGTGTGGGGGGTTAGTTTTTATTTATTCAACTGTACTTTAGTCACAGCTGAGAACTCTTTTTGTGTCTCAGACAGAGAAGACTCATTCCAACTCCAAAAATCAATAAGTAACAAAACTGAGGAGAAACTGTCACTAGGAATTTGTTTTAAATAATATCTGTCCCCACACAGAAGCTTGGCTGAGTCACAGACAGGATTAAAATCAGTCTAAGCTCACAGTGAAAGACATTTAAAGTACATTGAAAGATAAGAAGCAGGGAAAGCCAAAATCCAAGAAAAATACAAAATCCTGTAACTACAAAGTGGGAGAACTAAAAAACAGAGTCCACAAGCCACTGACTCTCCAACCCATGAGGCCAGATCCAGGTCACTGACACATCCCAGAAGCTGGGAGAGCAGAGCCCTCCTCAGCCTGGCAAATCCTCCTCCTTCCCAACAAACCCTTGTCCTTCCCCCTCATTTCCACCCAGACAGGTCTCAGGGTTCATGCCCAGTGTAAAAGTGCTTTACACTGTTGTCAAGGTGATTTACAAGCTCTACATCCATTAAAGTCCTCCTGCCACAAGGAATTCTGCAGCCCAGCCTCCCGCCGGGATTCCCGCCTGTCCCAGCCCATGGATCTGGGTCCAGCTCTTTGCTCAGACCCAGCCTGGGTGGTACCTCCTGTCCAGATGGAAATCAGGACACGGAATTTGTTTAAGATGGGTCAAAATTTGGGTTTCAAACGGGTCCAAATTCAGCTTCCAGTGGTGAAGTGCTCGATTTGCCCGTGCCAGTCCCTGGTTATTCCAAGGAATGGTGATTTTGTGGCACCCAGGGCACTCCAGGCTGGAGAGCTGCTGAACTCCAGAGCTGCACTGATGCCACCAGCCAGAGCCACTTTAACATGTGAGCTTGTAAATGGTTGTTTTCCCAGGAAAGTCACCCCCTGGGCCTGGGAGAACCACAGGACACGACAAACACGGAAGGACTGAGGGTCAAGGAGCACAAACGCAGCATCAAAAGTAAGCTCTGGGTTGGTGCAGTTTAATTACTTTTGATAAAGTGAAGGAGTTTGTTAATTGGACCCTTGGGGAATTCAAGAACTACACGGGAACAAACTGTGTGTCCATGGAAATGGAGCAATTCCAGAGCCTTCCTGGAGTCAGGTAGCACTTACCCATTCCCTTTTAACCTCCAGAGGGAAGCAAAGATTCAAAGCAAGGCACAATTATAACAAGTTCACAATTTGACTTAGATCAGTCTGCCTAAAAGAGTAGCCCAGTTAAGCAATTACTGCAGAGCAGGAGAGAAATCCCCCATGAATCAGGCTTAATTATTGTCAAAAATAAGTTAAATAAAGAGAACAGAGAGTAGTTACCCCACTGTGGGAGAGTAAACTAAAATCAAGTCCAAAAGGAACATATAAAAAGACCTGCATGACCTCAAAGTCTCTCTTTAAAATGTGTGAAGTGCTCCTTAAAATCACATATTTTTGGCAAAAATATTATTTTCCCTGCAAATCTCTATTTAAAAATGTGTGCAGTGCTCCTTAGATTCTCACAGTTTTGAGAAAAATGTTACTTCCCTGCAAATCTCTCTTTAACATGCATGAAGTGCTCCCTAAAATCACATATTCCTGGGAAAAGTGACATTTTCCCTGTAAATCTCTAATTTTAGAGAGACAAGAGCAAATATTGCTCTAGACTTCGACACAACTGGGAAAAAAATTGGAGGTTATTCTGTATCAACATCCCTGCCATCAAACTTTTAGGTTTGAAGTTTCCTTTCTTTACACAACTTAAATTTGCTGCAGGAACATCCCAACCCCTCCTTACCATAACGATGTCTCCTGGCTGGATGGTGATCTCGTCGTGGCTTCTGGACTCAAAAGGATACAGAGCTCTATAATACACTATTTTTACATCCTCCTGAGCAGAAATGGTCAGAGGAGCTTTTTCTGAGCAAAGGAAAAAAAACACACAAGGAAAAAATATAAAATAATCAAACCCCCTTATATTTTTAAACGTTTGCAAAATGAGGGGAAAGTGGTGACAAAAATGAGCAGAGCTGGGAGTGTCTGCAGGAAGTATCTCGTGCCCTGTATGTGAAAATGAACGATTTAAAGACAATTTTCTTGCTATTTTCTCCTCTAAACATCAGGGGAAATCGTAGAAACACAGAATGGTTTGGGTTGGGAAGGATTTTAAAGCCCATCCAGTGCCACCCCTGCCCTGGGCAGGGACACCTTCCACCAGCCCACGTTGCTCCAAGGCCCATCCAACCTGGCCTTGGACACTTGCAGGGATGGGGAATCCACAACCCCTCTGGGCAGGATTTAGTCATAAAAGTGCTCTCTGCTCCCTGCACAAATGGAAACAAAAAGGAACTGTGTGCAGAGCAGAAGGAGGGGGATTAAATCTTAGATTTCAGGTCATTTTATCAGTGAACAACATTCCTGGGGAAGGCAGGAGAGGGACCAGGGGAACCCCGGGACATGTTGGTGCTGCTCTAACAAATCCCAAGGCACATTTTGCACAGCAAAATAAGGAAACACAGAAATAATTTCTGACATCTTGCATCAGGATCTTCCAGCCCCTTCCAGCTGAGAATCTCTCCTCACTTGGCACTGGGAATCTCATCCTGTGCTTTACACTCTGCTGAACCCCAGACTTTTAGGGACAACAGTGATGCCTAAAAGGACAATTTTTGGAGTCTAGAGTTCAATCTGCCCATTATTTACTTCACTGAGACTAGCAAGCCAATCTTGAAATATAACATCCTCCTGTATTAAATGGGAAGCCAGAAGAGAAAAGCACTGTTCCAGAGGCTCCCCACCAGCATTCCTGGTGTTTGACCCTACCTGCATTGGACCAGGGAGCCTGGACTGGCTTGGCTGGCTCCTGGTGGGGCTGGAAAAGTTTACTCAGCTTCTCTTGCATTTCCTGCTTCCCCTTCTCCTCACTTTCTTTCTTCTTAGGCATTTCTTCCCTTTTTTGCTTTTCATCTTCCTGAATTTTTTTTTGCCACTGAGGTTCCTCCTCTGGCTGCCCCCGATCCGGCCGCTGTTTGTCCCGTTCCTGGATTCGCCTGTTGGAAAACCAGGGTGGGTTTTTTTAAGCCACTCAAACCCAAGACCATCCCAGTCAGTTGTCCTCTGGGGTGATCTATGGCACAAAGTGTCCTCTGCAGGGTTTTTCCATTCCCTGGAAGAGCTGATTTGATTTTGATGAGTCACCAACCCCTCCCCAGCATCTCCTTACACAATTGTTCGTGGGATCACAGAATCATGGAATAGTTTGGGTTGGAAGGGACCTTAAATATCATCTCACTCTAACCCAAGGCCACAAACATCCCTAAGTAAGACTCAAAATAGCCCAATGAGAAGGGAAAAGCAGGAATCAGAACACGTGACACTCCTCATGTTGCTGTTGAGGGGTAAGGGGGAAACACATTTGAAAGCTTCACACAACAGCCTTGCAGAACTATCCAGAGTATTTCACATCCCCAGTTGCCAGAACTAACAAGTCCTTCCTCCAACAGAGGACAAGACAACAGAAGGAAAGGGTAACTGTGCTCTGCTAGAAACAATTTGCCCCAGTAGAGGTAACTCTGAAGATATAAAAGATGCCCAGTGTGCTTTGGTTTGTTCCATGACTTTTCCACCTCTGGACTTTCTTCAGACTTATGAAATAAGGGACAAATGCATGAGAAGAAGCTGCTCCTCACAGAAGCTCCTCACAGAATCCCAGGATCCCTGAGGCTGGAAAAGCCCTCCCAGCCCATGGATCCCCCCCGTGCCCCATCCCCACCTTGTCCCCCAGCCCAGAGCACTGAGTGCCACGGCCAGGCCTTCCTGGGACACCTCCAGGGCTGGGCACTCCAAACCTCCCTGGGCAGCCCCTGCCAAGGCCTCACCACCCTTTCCAGGAGGAAATTCCCCCTCATGTCCAACCCACCCACTTTCCAAACATTAGGTTGGTACCAGAAGGCACAAATCTCATCTCAATCCCTGAAGTTTTGAGTTGACAGGAATATTTTCTGAGAGGTGTTAAGGTTTAAATTAAGGGCTCAAATAAAGTCTTTTGTTACCTCTGAGCTTCTTTTTGCTTTTCCAGCTCCACTGTCTTCCTTTCTTGTTCCTTCTGTTTCAACCTCTCAGCTTCCAAGCTCTTCTGCTTCTGGAGCTGCTGTTTGTTATGGATTTCTCTCAGCTCCTGGAGAAAAAGAAGGAAAACATGTGTAAACATATATTATGGGAACCACAACTAACAGCCCCAAATATTCCCTTGGGAAGGAGCAACACTTGGGGATCTCTGTCCAAACTCATCTACAGTGGCAGATATTTCAGGTCTATACACCACTTACTGTTTTCCTGTTTTTATCCATTTAACTGAGATATTAAAAGGTTAAGAAACAAGAAGGCCTTTAAATGGGACTCTAAAAAGCTTAATCTGAAAAGTCACTTCTGTTTTGTTTGCTGGTTTGTTGAATTCACTTATTAATTTCCATGTAAAAATCTGCCTTCTGAGCTCTCACAACAGCAACACAGTTAATGGGTTTTATTTTCCAGTGAATGGATTTGTTTTCTCCATTAACACAAATACAAATTTTATCTAGAATAACCTGGAATTTTGCATTTAAACTCCTCAGCATTCCAAGGAGCAAAAGGATAACTTCACCTGTGACAACTGAGGGTTTTCACTGAAAATAGTTCACCTTGGAAAACTGATATGTTCTAATGAAAATATAGTACAGGCAGGAATTGAAACAGTTAATCTTGAAAGTATTTGGACAGTTTTTCAGAAATTCTCAATCTACAAACCAGCCACAGGAAGGTTTCCTGTGAAGATCCTCATGCACTGAACAAAATGTTGAAAATTGCATAAGAGAAAAAAAAAATGAAATCAAATATCAAATGATTCAAACCCACTTGATTAAGGGATGAAAGTTTAAAAAAAAAAGTGAAGTTGATCTACAGTACAAACTAAACTAAATATCAAGTGATTCAAACCCACTTGAGAGAGGTTTGAAAGTTTAAACAGTGAAGTTGATCCTCATGTCCCACTCAGACTCATTTCACTAATGATCCTCCTGAATTTTAAATTCAAGGAAAAGGAAATCAACACCATTAAGGAGATAATCAGTTCCCATCCAGGTCTGAATTAAAACTCTGCTAAGGACATCACTGCAATCCAGGGATAATTTGGATTTGGGCCATTCCCTATTTTATGCTCAGCCAGAGCACAATGACCCCGTGGGGATCTCAGTCCTGCTCTCCTGAGAGATCTTATTGCACCAAAGACCTTGTGCAGGTGCAAATCTACCCCCCAGGACCTGGGCTGTGGTGCCCAACATCCTCCAGCTGACAGGATCCCACTGCCTTGGGCTGGCAGGGATGGTCAGGATCACCCAGTGCCACCCCTGCCATGGGCAGGGACACCTTCCACCAGCCCAGGCTGCTCCAAGCCCCGTCCAGCCTGGCCTTGGGCACTTCCAGGGATGCAGGGGCAGGCACATAAGTTATCTCACCACTAAATATAAGATATCCCACTTCCATTGCCCAGTAGAAAACTGGGAATGCTGCAGCTGAGTCGTGCCTGGAGCAGGGAGCTTCTCATAGGAGTTTGTGGAATGTGATCATTAAATGCTGCTGCCAACCCTGGCACAAACAATGACACTCCTTGGTTTGCTTGTGCTGGCACTCCATGGCTGTGCTCAGCTAAGGCAGGATCTCCAGGGCCATTTGAGTAATTATTGAAGTTCTCCATAGACATTTAATCCCATTATTCCCTCCCAGCCCAGCCAGTGTGCTGGTTCAGGATTCCTCCTTTCCAGTGACACACCTGGATGGTGAGGAAATCTAACCCAGCTCATAGACCTAGGGCTGGATGGAGCATTTTTGGAGATTAAAAAATCCAATTTATATCCCTCTTTGGGTCAGCCAGGAGGAAATAAGGCTTTGGTGGGTATCTCCCACAACACAGGGGCTCCATTGCTTTGCCAAGTATGAGTGGCACAGGGGGGGAAGAACCAGCATCTCCCACAGTTCCACAGGAAACTAGCTGAAGAAAATTCTAGGAACACTTCAAGAGCCAAGCAATGGAGCTCTTCCAGCTGGATGTTCACAGAGCCCTACACTCATCCTGGACAGACACAACTTCCAGCTGTCCAGGCACAACTGGAACTCCAAAGACACAGCGAGGCTTTGCTGGTTCCTGGGGGGGCAGGACAAGGAATGTCTTACCTTAAAAGCAGAGAGAAACTGTTACCCTGGCACTGAACTCACAAACAGACCAACAGGGAGGGTTTGGAGGTGTCACAACAGCCACATTCAGGATATTGGATATGAATTAAAGCAGAGCAATATTCACTATATACAGACAAGGCATTGCTACAAAAACCTCAGTGCAACAAATGTAGTTGTTTGAGCCAAGATTTTGGCTTTTTGACAGAAAGGCAACAGAACTTGGGATACTTCAGGGATTACAATACAAGGATTCCATCAAATCTTCTCCCCTTGAGCCAAGCAGAGCATTTGATCCCAGGGGAGAGGGCCCTGCAGTCGTGTGTTCACTGAAGCTTTTCCACACCAACCCTTTCCTGCCCTTTTCCCAGGACCCAAAGCATTTGCTTTGGCCTTGGCAGACACAATTCCTCCCTTTTCCCCATCCTACAGCTCTGGGGGATTGCAGAAAGGGAAGATGCTGCCATCTCTCTCCTACTGGAATCACCAAGGACAGAGCTGTGCAGGAACACTTCACATCCAGGTGTTTGAACATCGTGACCAGAACAGGCAACAGACTTAAAGTCTTGATGTTGCAGATAAGCAAAAGTACTGAGACTGTTCTTCCCTCTGCCCACTTATTCTGTCTGGGTAATTTATGATCAGACATTGATCATAATTTTAGCATTAATATCCTTTGGTCATATTGATCTGCAAAACACTTTGGAAGGACTCCGTTAAAAAAATAACACCCAAAAAGCACAACACGTTGAGATGTGTCCAAAACCCACATATAAAGGAAAATAAACTGAGGTTTAAACCTCGAGGATTAATTAAGCAAGGTTTAAACCAGTCTATTTTCTTTTGGTATAAATTGAGCCTATTTTGTGTTGTGTCTGACTCTGTAGAACTCCTCCCCTTCCTTACTCCCTCAGGTTTTGAGTCAGTTTTTAATTTTTCCTACAGTTATTAATAACTTTAATATTAACCAAGCTATTTGTTGCTTAACTACAAACCCACCTTCCATTCTAAGGTTTCTGATTTAATCCCAAGACAACTCCAGAACCATCAATGTCTCTATTCCAGTGATTTTCCTGCTGAACACTTACAGCACAATTTCTGACACCTTGCAGGAAATTGGGGATTTTTTTGCTCAGCTTTCAGGAGAACCCCTCAGGGGAACTGGCAGATCAGCTACTTTAACATTGGAATGTTTAATGAAAAAATGAATGTTATTAGAGGTTTGTAACTGCAGACTGATTTGTACCTTCTCTCTGAAGAACAGGCACAGTTCTTGTGCAGAAAGACACAAAAATCACACAGGTCTCACACGAGACTGAGCAACAAAGCAGGAAACCACAACCCACAGACACCCACACTCAGGGACACCAGGGGAGGATGAACAGCAGGTGAAATTCTGATGGCAGGAGGAAATCAAGTCTTTTTAATTCAAGATTTCAGTTTGAACTCCTGATTCCAGCAGGTTTGACCTACTGGCACTCCTTGGTTGCCAAAGCACAGGAAGAGGCAATTTCAGACTTGCAATCAGAACCAGAGCTCAAATTTACCCCTGAAGAGACTCTGCAGATTGAGGTGATTCAAACTCTGAGTTGGAAAGCTAAGTAGCGTTTTGTTAAAAATAAAATAAAATAAAAATCAAATCAAACCCCCAAAAGACAGACTGGAGAATGCTCCCAAACCTGACTATCTAAATCAGCCACTTCAGTTATTTTTTGCCACATTCAAGTCAGAAAATGGTTCACTGAACACTGAGAAGGAAGGGTCATTAATGAGTCCTGGGTTACCTTCAGCTGATTGTTGAAAATATCAATTTCCTGCAGTTTGGATCGGGTTTCCTTCTCCACCTCATCCAGCTGGTCCCGGAGCTGCTGCCGTGCCAGCTCCTTGGCTTCCAGGGCTCTTTTGATGGTAAGAAGAGAATCTCCTGGTTTTAAACACATTGGCAAATAATTATTTCCTTATATGGAGCCCACTGGGTCACAGAAAGCACCATTTTTCAATATGGAGCTTGCAACACACAGAAAGCAATTCCAGGGGACACTGGGAGGAGGGAACGTGTCCCACCCAAAGTGAGACACACCCAAAAATGTACTCACTGTGCAAACTGTTCTGCTGGACTTGCTTGAGCTGATCATTGAGCAGCTGCTTTTCTGGGATCAACCTCCCCAGCATCTGCTGAGACTCCTGGATCCAGGACAGGGAAAACAAGCACAGAGACAGGCGTGGGGTGAGCGAGGGGTCACTTCAGCCACAACAAACAACTTCCACCAGGAACAGAAAGACAGATATTTACAGTTTATCTGAAGGAGAGAAAATAATGACTTTCCCTCAAAAGGAATATATCTGGCCAAAAGCCATGAAACACGAGCTCTGTGAGGTGAGAATCTTTGAGTCCTCAGTCTCTGGACTTGGTGCTTGTGGAAGGGGATTATGATCCTTCTCACACTCAACACACAGTTGTAAGATTGTGAACTGGTATGTTATGGGGGTCCCTGCAGATGAGAAATTCCTCCTTCGGTGGATCATACATATATATACATTTATATTTATGTTTCACAAAGAATCCTTGCTCTTTCTGGAGGATGAAGAGCTGCTTCACACACCTTTCAGAAGCCTTGACCCCCAACTTCAAGTTGTCAAACACGTCACAGCAGCAGGAGGGGAAAATGCTTCTTTTATCAAAGATCATGAGTATGGACACCCCAACTTCCAGACAAACAGAGCAATTCCTTGGAGCAGCTGTCTGGAATTGCAGGGGTTTGAGGCCTCAGCCAGCTGACAGGTTCAATCTGTCAGGAGGGATTGCAGGTGACATCACCCCACCCAAGAATAAATGTCACCTGACTGCTCAATCCCACAGTGAGTCCCACAGAGGTTGGGGAGTCCCCATCCCTGGAAGTGTCCAAGGCCAGGCTGGACGGGGCTTGGAGCAACCTGGGCTGGTGGAAGGTGTCCCTGCCCATGGCAGGGGTGGCACTGGGTGGGCTTCAAGGTCCCTCCTAACCCAAATCATGAGTTCCACAGAAAGTTGTGGTTTTTGTTCCAAGACCAGGGGATTGGCTGCACTGACACAGCTCCAGATTGTCCCACTTTCCTCCTGCCAGGCCTTGACTGGGCTCTGCAGTGCTCAGCTCACATCTGATGGTTATGCAAGGACTGCAGCCTCCTGTAATCTCCTTATGTTCCAGCAAATATCCCGAGAAGGCACAGCAGAGTCAAGGACTTTATGAATCCCCAAAGGAGCAAAATTCAGCTGGAGCAGAGCTGACTGTCCAGCTGCTCTGCCCAGGGCACCTCTGAGGCCCCTTCCAGCCCAAAGCACCCCTTGTGCCTGGGAGTCTGGGAATCCTGCAGGTCCACCAAACAGCAGGATGGGTGTCAAAACAGAACAGGATTTACAGAAAGAGTTCTTCAAGCACAAAAAGTACCCCAGGACAGCATTTCAGGGTGGAATGAGATCACCACCTCGGGTGTTTTGCTTTCAAAGGCCAGAACACTTCCCAACTCCAGATTACTCAATACACTGAATAGTTTGGAGAGTGTGTAAGGACAGAGAACGCCAAGGGACCGTGAAGGTCAAATTCTGTTTCCTGAAATCACAGACAACCACGGAATAAGAACCTATCCAAGAACATCCACCAGATGGTTCTCCACATCCTTTCCTTGTACTGGAGAAACAGATGAAAGACATTAATGGCAGCACTAACTCTGAAGTTTCATGCAAAAAGAAACGTCCAAGAATTGAGTAACATCCCACATGGCAGTGAAATCAAATCCCAGGCCCTGCCCCTTGAACAAGGGAAAGTTTTCTTCAAATTCCTTGGGAGCCAAAGGATTCATCAAGGAGAAAAACAGCCCCTGCAGGTAATAAGCAAGTCACAGATCAGGGCGTTGGAAAGGAGGATCCTTGTGAACATCCCTGGAAATGGCACTTGACCAGACAGGTCCAGGTAACCAGCACAAACTCCCATCAGCCAGGATTAAGTGGTGCACAACTTCTGCCACAAGTTTAATGAAACTCCCTCTTGAAACTAATTAACAGGTTGAAGAATAATTACTCCTTTGAATTGACTCATCTTTCCACAGGGAATTTCAAGTGTATTAAACTAAACTGTTTCCAAGGGAAGGCACATCACCCTTCAGAGATAATGCCAGTGCTGACTTTTTAACCTATTTGAGAGTTTGGAGGATTAAAATCTCCTTTTTTAAAACTCAGCTGATTTACTCTGTCCTCTACAGATGAGACAGAAAAATTGACAGGATATTTGAAAAAATAATGGGTTTTTTCAGGAAAAATCTTTTAGGTTCTCCCCAGATAAAATCCAGCCATTTCTCCTAAGCAGTGACACAGGTTTTGGGATAAAAACACCTCATGTGACACTGCCTGAAATATCAGTGGTGGAGATCAATTAGCACCTGAGGGAAGGTATTACCACAGAGCCACAGCTATTGCTACAAAATCACCCCAAACCCAAAAATCCAACAGAAAAACTGCCAGGGAAGGCAAGAGTGAAGCTGGACTGGAGCAGTAGGATTAGGGTTTAAGTCAGGTTTTACACCTGAGCCCTCCTAACCTAAGTTTGAGACTCTCTTTGCAGAGGCAGAAACACACTGAGATCCCCCCAGGACAAGCCAAGAATTGATTTCAAGCAATATGAAATATGTAAGGAAGAGAAAAGTCCCTAAATTAAATCCTACAGCCCCTTGGGAACCTTTAAAAACCACAAAGCACATTCTCTCCCGAAAATCAGACACCTCCTCAGTTCCATTCCACAGAGAACTTCAGATGGAGCAGCAGGAGAGGACAATGCCAGGGCTAGACCAGGAACTAACTGGCTTCACTGGGAACTGCAGCTTTGAAAGTTCATTATTTTACAATTAAAAATGGATCATCCACAAGCCATTTCACTGAAGTCGAGTCTTTCTCCCAGCACACAAACTGCAACCACTGCCAGCAAAATCCACGCCATGAAACCCCCTTCTCCTCGTCCTCCCAAACATCTGAGGCCAAACAATTTCTCTCCTGCTCCCCACAGCAGGATTACAGGAGGATGAAGTGATAAGCACAGACACAGCTTCTAGTGCAGGCACAATTCCTGGATGGGTCTGAAGAACATTAGTTTCCAGGAATGACAAATTATCTCCAAGGATTCTTTCGGGGCAAGGAACAGCACACCCCATGCTGGGGCAGCTCTGCTCAGGGAATCAATGCCAAAATTCAAGGCTAAGAATAAAATCAGAGAAGGTTTTCTCACCTGTAGCTGCTGCTGCAAATGGGTGATTTCTGCAATTCTGAGCTCTCTGGATTTGTTTGTACTTTCAATTTCTTGTCTTTGGGTCGAAAGCCGACACCTGATATCCTGAAGTTTTCCCTCCAGCTGGTTCCTTTTGTCATTCTTGAAAAGGAAGGAAAAAGAGCTCTGGTTTTATTTTTACCAGAACGTTTTGTCAGGCGAGTCAGGATCTAAAAAGTACTTTTATTTCATATTTACAACCAAAATTCCAGCAAATAAACCCGGCCATGGCACAGCCACTGTCACACTGCCACACTGTCCCTGTGTGTTTGACCCAGGATCCATCACCTACCAGAGCTTCCAGCTCGAATTCCAGGGTTTTCTTCTTTGCCTTCAGGACAACAATGTCCTCCTGCTCCTTGTTCCTCTGGTTGAGCAGCTCCTGCCGACGGTTCCGCTCCCACTCCAGCTGCCTCTGCCTCTCCAGCTCCCGCTTGGCAGCCTGGGGCATCCCAGGAGAAAGGGAAAAATAAAGCAGAATTGGAAATTTATATGATTTATATAATTATATACGATAAAACAAATGATATCTAACTTGAAAATAAATTTAAAATAAATAAATATAATTGCTAGACACATGTCATTGCTATTATAATTCATAATTGCCGTTATAATTAATATTTTAATGAGCAATTAAACCATTAATAAAAACACACTCCTAGGCTGCTCTGTGCCTCTAAGCACACAAATTGCTCAGTGCTTTAAGTGCTCACTGAGATGGGGCTCCCCTGCACAGCAGAGGTGACTAAAGAGAGAATCCCTTCATTTTCACGTTTCCCAAGGTCCAGTTTTCTGATTCACCAACTTGTTTCATATTAAGGCTTTGAAAACTCTCCAGAAAAGTATCAAATCCCTTTCTAAGCCCCACCACTGGACACCCTGCAGCTTTGCAAAGAACAGCCAAGTGCTCTGCACTGGACTCATCATTGTTTGGCAGTGGGAGAAAATGAGAGCTTTTTAAGTTCCCCAGGGTGTGTTTCCTCTGACAAATTAAAGGCCTGGCCCAAATCATAGGCCAGGTTGGATGGAGTAGTCTGGGCTAGTGGAAGGTGTCCCTGCCCACGGCAGGGGTAGGGACTGGATGATATTAAAGGTCCCTTCCAACCCAAACCATTCTGGGATTCTATAAAATCACCTCATCACTGGAAAATCATGAATGCCATAGGTTTTTCTTCATTCATTCAAGCATCTCTTTATATCAAATAATAATAATAATAATCATTATTATTTTTAAAGGAGTCAGAGGTCAGGAGCACACTGTCCTACATTGAAACATCTCACCCATTCACTCCACAGGAAAAATGAAGGGATTGCTGACTCTTCCTCACCTCCAAGCCCTCAGAAATGTGGGTTCATGCTCCCAGTGTTGCTCACTCCCAATGCCAGCCCGGTCCTGAGTGCCCATCTCCCACCTGGTCCCCCCCAGCCCCCGTGCCCAGGACACAGCCCCCAACCCAAGCTCTGCTCCCCCGTTACCTCTCTCCTCTCTATTTCTTTCCTCCTCTCCTCCTCCCTCTGCCGCTCCAGCTCCCGCTGTTTCTCCAGCTGCTTCTCCAGCTCCAGCTGCCTCTTGCGCTCCTGCTCCTGCCGCTCGCGCTCCTTCCTCTCCTGCTCTGCCCTCTCCAGCTGTGCCAGCCGCTCCTGCTCCTTGCGCTGCTGCTCCAGGAGCGCCTGGCGCCGCTTCTCCAGCTCCAGGTTCCCCCGCTCGAAGTTCTCCCGCTTCTTGTCCTCGAACGTCACTGGGGGGGGTGGGAACAGGGGGCAGAGAGGGGAATGAAGCTGTCACTGACTCACACCAGTCCAGATCAATGTGAGTCCGAGTGTGGAATCCAAGTGGAACAAGCTCCCAGCAGGAGCAGGTGCTGCTCCCCACTGTGGAGCTCCACGGGTCATTCTGGGGTTGAGCATTGTTCTGGTTTGAAACCCCCAAAAATCCAATTGCCAAGTCCAAGCCCCCCTCCCACAACTCACCCCAGTGTGAGAGGGGTTTTCCAGACACAACACAGGACTCAATATGGGGGGAAGGGAATTATATTACAATAATTCCACAAATAAATATTATAATACATTATATACACAATCCTAACTACTTCTCCTATGATAAAGCAGTATTTACATTGGATCAAATCTCTTTTCCCTCCAGTAAAAGTTCAGAAGGGAAGAAGGAAAGATCCTTTCCACTTTCAGGGCAGCAGTCTCTCTCTTCTCCCAAGCAGCAGTTGGAGTTGGAGTTGTAGCTGGATCTCTTTCTATTACACACAAGGGGTCTCCTCTTGCCCCTCTCAGCCCTTCAACTCCAAGCAAAGGTCTCTCTCCCATGGACTGCAATAGTTGGGACAAAAGCTCACTTCACCGCATCATATCATGGGCTGTAAGACATCCCATGAAGGTCCCTCCCTCGAGGGGTCAAGTTCCCTCGAGTCAGAACATGTAGGGCAGCTTTCAGTTCAGTCTTTGCCTTAAGCATTCCATCAGAGCTCCTGTGCTCTGTCTCAGTCTGCCAGCCTGGCCAGCATTTACACTGTTGAGCCCCTCAAACCCACATCCTCAGGAAACCAAGGTGTGGATTTCCATCCCCATTCCTCAGGCTTCCAGGTCTGGAAGTCCATCAAGTGGGGATAATTTAGGCAAAGCATTCTCCAGGTGATCCTCTGTGAGGACACGGGACCACTGATAACTGCAGCAGTCCCAGAGCCAACACTTCCATCAGAGCAAGGCCAAGGATTCAGCTGGTGACATCATCAAAAAGCCATCAAGCAAATAACCAGAATGAATTTAAACTTGATATTCTCCCAAGATCGCTCCTTACTGCCAGGAAAGAAATGGCTCAAGTTCTGGAGCAGCTGAGCCCAGGGAGTCTGGATTCCTGCACACCCACATCCTCACCACTGGCCTAAAAGTGACCTCAGTTCCAGCACAGGTTCCCTGACATCCCTCTGCAGGATCAGGGATTGTCTTCCCTCCAAATTATTCTTCCCACTTCACCTTCTGTTCCTTTTCATACCCTCTGTGTCCCACACCCCACAGTCCAGATTTCTCTCCCTGCATGCCCAACATGGACATTTTTGGGATGCAAGGCAAGAGACAGCACATATTTTCTCCCAAGTGTGCACACACTGCTGGACACATCAGTCCAACAGCTGCTGAACCAGCTGAATTCTTCTCTTTTCAAGTTTGTCCCCTTCTGTTGCCAATTCCCTTTTCTCTTCCTTTTGTTCTTTTCCCAGAACTGTTGGAAGTTGTATAAAACCCCCCACTGTTACACAGACTGGGAGGAAACAGGGCTCTGTGGGAATACTGGGATCTCTTACAGAGCACCCAAGCCAGAGGATGAAGGCAGCAGAGAGTTTTCCTTGCAGTCCTGGAACAGGGATGCAAAGTGCTGCCTGTGGGAGTGCAGGAGAGGAGCAGCCTGGAGGCTGTTCCCACCTCCAGTGTCACCAACACAAAGGAGCAGGAAGGAGCTGGACCCAGCAGTGTCCTGGTGATGCCTCTGACATGTCCCAAACTGCTCTGCAGAGGCAGCACTTCCCAGGCAGGTTGTGGAACCCCCCAGCAGGGACCTCATGGGAACATCCCTCTGGGAGCATGAAATATCCCTCCTGGAACATGAAATATCCCTCCTAGAACATGAAATATCCCTCCTGGAACACGAAATATCCCTCCTGGAACACAAAACATCCCTCTGGGAGCACAAAATATCCCTCCTGGAACATGAAATATCCCTCCTGGAACATGAAATATCCCTCTGGGAGCACGAAATATCCCTCCTGGAACACAAAATATCCCTCTGGGAGCAC
>NW_020884872.1:407499-414250 GCF_003945725.1 Corapipo altera | reverse complement strand
AGCACGAAATATCCCTCCTGGAACACAAAATATCCCTCTGGGAGCACAAAATATCCCTTCTAGAACATGAAATATCCCTCTGGGAGCACAAAATATCCCTCCTGGAACACAAAATATCCCTCCTAGAACACGAAATATCCCTCTTGGAACACAAAATATCCCTCTTTTCACCTGCTCACCTGGTAATTTCTTTTCCAGTTGCTGCTGTTCTTCCTCTAATGCCGGTTCTTCTGGTAACCTTTGGTCTACAGACACTGAGCTGGCAGCAGAAATCCCACTGCCAGAGCGGACTCTTCTGCCAAGAAAACAGGGATTTCAGGTGCTTAGGACAACCTATGCCTGCCCAAATCATTCAGGATTAATGAGGAAACCAAATTCAGTGCAATGATGTAACATTTCATGATGTTTAATATTCTTTCAGAGGGTTTTACTCAGGCATTCCCTTAGGATAACATTATTCCCCAGAGTCCCAACAGCTCTCCCTGGTGACCTGAGAAACCCAGTTCCAAGTTCTCCATGAAACTTCCCAATAGGTCCAGCCCTGTCCCCAAAATCTCTCCCAGTGCCCAGTCTGGAGCTGGTTTTTAAACTACAGCAGAAGTAGCAGAGACAGAGGAAGAGCTCAGGCTAAAAGCAGGATCCCAGGTGGAATACACAGAACAATGGGAATCTTCAGGAGGATACCTGAAGCATGCAGTATGCAAGCATTTCTTTCCATTATAATGGACTGTCTTCCCACCCATTTCTCCACAAAAAAAAAAGTGAAATAGAGAAAGAGAACTGATGAGTGACCACAGTTTTCACAGATCCAGCTGTACCAAGGGGGCTGAATGTGGTACAGTGTAGATCCATAACATGTCTGGAATTCCAGCACATTCCATTTGCTCCAAGGAAGTGTAAGCTTTAGATTCCTGTGGCCAGACTAAGCAAGTTTTGGAAGGTGTGTCAGCATAAAGCACCCACCAAACTGTTCTGAGAGGACAAGAAGGACAGGGGTCACTGCTCAGGCTGCTGTGCTTTACACTCCCAGGACAGCTTTCCCAAATGGAACACAAATTTAGGAGTGAGATTCCCAAGTGTTACCTAAAGGAAGGTGGGATATACTCTGGAGGCAGTGCAGGGGGCAGGGGCTGCCCAGCCATAGCTAAATCAATGAGGTGCATGGCCAGGATAAACTCCTCAGCTGTCAGCTTCCCATCCTGGTCGATATCAGACAGATTCCTTGGGAAGGGGCAAAGTAAGGAAATGAGTAAATATTAAAAATCACCGTTCAAAAGCATCATTTTAACATATTCAGTTCCAAATTAATTCAGTTTTTTCCACGCTACTTTTTTCCAAAACGAATGAAAAGCAAAACCCAAATGCTCCCCTACTTCCCATATTTCTCATGGATGTCTGCCTTGAAAGCAGCCCTGTAGCCATGGCTTCTCCTTCTCCTGCCCTGAGTGCTGCCTGCACCACGGGGAGAAGGCACATGAACCAAGGGAGTTCTCCTGAACAGCTCGTGAACATCCACTGCCCAACATCACTCAGAAAAGAACCAGCTCAGGTGTTTGGCAGAACCTTTTGGTTTGGTCTCCCTCTTCCCTGGAGGCTCCCCCCTCACGTTCCAGAGCTCCCACTGGCATTGAAACCCAAGCCATCAACCTTCTGGTCCTGACAAGCACAAAACCACTCTGGCATCATCCATTAAAAATCATGGAGTAACAACCCAAACCAGAGGTCCAACCCATGCACAAAATGCTTTTGCTCATGTTAGGGTGGTACTGGACAAAATTAACAGCCTAAACTTTGTCCAGGGACAGCACCCAGGGAAGGGTTGGAGCTGGGACAGGGCAGGCTCAGGGTGGATCTCAGCACAAGGTTCTTCCCCCACAGGGTGGTGGGCACTGCCCAGGCTCCCCAGGGCAGTGGGCACGGCCCCAAGGCTGCCAGAGCTCCAGGAGGGTTTGGACAACGCTCTGAGGGACAGGGGGGAGTGTTGGGGTGTCCTGGGCAGGGCCAGGGCTTGGACTGGATGAGCCTTGGGGGTCCCTCTCAGCTCAGGATTTGTTTCTCTAGCCTGCTGCACCCTAACCAAGTAGGAAAATCTCCCATGGTAATGTGACAATCAAAAACAAAGAAGGGATATATTATTATGATGTCCCAAGGTACAGGACTTTGTTGATGGGATTTAAATTTGGAAGGCAATTCCAGCCTCATTTGATCCATGGCTTGTGCCACTGAACTCCACAGGTTGGAGACAAGAACAAGCCAGGAGAATGAAAATCTAGGGTGCAAAGAAATAATTGCTCAGCTCCTCCAGCAGCCTGGGTCCACATTTTATCAGGAACTCCCAGGGCAGCTGAGAGGCCATACTTGCCTTTGTGTGTCTGAGTGAGTTCAGTGCCAGCACAGCCTGATAAAGCCTCTGCTCTCCCAGAGAACACCACCTGCAGCTCCACTGGCCAGGAAAGGGACACACATGTAGGACAACAAGAGCTGTAACATCCATTCCTTATCTCCATGGATAGTTTGGATGTCCAAAAATTGACATTTTGGCAGTTTGAATGTCCAAAATTGAATGAGTTCTGTGTAGAACTCCTGGAGTTCACTGGTGGCTGACCCCTCTCCACACAACCCACTTCAAGGCTGGCAACAAGCCGGGTGTTTTTTGGAAAATCATCTGCTGGATGATTGGGCTGATTTATTTTTATCCCTTTGTTATGAAACAGAGAAGGGAAGAGTGGTTTTAAATAATATATAACAAAACTATCAGTGCTTTGCAAAGAGAGCAAGTGCAGTTCAGGTGGGTGAGCTCCAATGGTTTGCAAGCAAAGACTCATAAAGAAGAGAAATTAATTAGGAACAATTTCCCATATGACAATAAGAATATAATAAAGTTCAGCAAACAACAAGTTGAAAGGAAAAAGAGAGGCTGAGACCAATCCTTTTAAAATGCCTTATTGTAAGTGCCTGTAACTGCAGCTCCTGGGAAACCAGCCCTTCCAAACTCATGGAAAAGGCAGAGAAAGCCCAAAGCAAGTGTGGCTCGGGTTAAGCTTCCTGTTGTACAACCTGTGCAAAGGTAAAGGTTTCACTGGTGCTGCCTCACATGGGGCCAGGGATGTGGGAGGCACAGGGTGCTGGAATCTGCTCTGCCTAAAAACCCCTCCCTGAACCCCAACTGCCTGAACATCCCACAGAACAGGCTCCTGGTACTTTTGGGAATATTAATAAAGACACAGAAGTGCAGCTTTTGTTTGATAAAGTAACACACAAAAAAGAGAAACATGTGATTTATCAGAGACCGAAAATGGAGAAAACCCCCCAGAACCCACTGCAGAGGTTTAAGAACAGTTTGTGTTTGGAGGGCAATGAATTGATTTATTTTTACCATATTGTGGCCAGCTGAGCCTGGGGCAAACTGGACTGCATGAGGATCGTTCTGGCTTGGGGACCTGAAAGTGAAACAAATATTAACAAACAAACAAGCAACACTGCAGAGATGTGATCAGCATCTGTTATTTGTTATAACAGGTGTTATTTGGCTCCCCAAATAACAAATACATTACCCTTCCCTTCTGCACAATTATCATGGAATCCCACACTGGTTTGGGTGGGGAGGGACCTCAAAGCCCACCCAGTGCCACCCCTGCCATGGGCAGGGACACCTTCCACCAGCCCAGGTTGCTCCAAGCCCCGTCCAACCTGGCCTTGGACACTTCCAGGGATCCAGGGGCAGCCACAGCTTCTCTGGGCAACTAAATAATTTAGATTAAAACCCAAAAAAGCTCTGAAACACAAAGAGATGCACCAGAACTGGGAAAGCTTAGCCAGGGAACCAGTCTAGGTTCTTGCTGGAACTGGCCAGGTGCTCCCAGCAGAGGGTGAGCTGAACACTGGAAATGGGTGCACAAGTTCTCACAGAACCCACTGTGCCCTTTTCCAGAATGATTTCCCAGGGTCAATCTATTTGGCAGAAAACAAGGGAGAGATGGTGATAAAATGATCCCAGCTATGATGAATATCCACTTCTAAACAATCCCATTAATCACTTGGGAGAGTGAAACAGAAAAACAGTGATGAGTCTCTTACTGTGTGAACAGCAGCCTCAGTGAGACTAAAACTGGCCTTTCACAGTTGGAGAAAGAGAGACAACAAAAATTGTTGCAGTACCTGTCAAGTGTCCACTCATGGTTTTGTCGTGGCTGTTGAAGAGCTGCCGGTACTTGAGGCGTGAGGACTGAGGGACAGCCCACTCTGCCACGGGGGGAGCACTGGAACCACAGCACAGGGCACTGTCAGTGGGGTCATGGTAACATCAGGGGTCAAGCACAGAGTCTCAGAAGGGTTTGGGTTGGGAGAGGCCTTAAAGATCATCCCATGCCACCCCCTGCCATGGGCAGGGACACCTTCCACCAGCCCAGGTTGCTCCAAGCCCCGTCCAACCTGGCCTTGGACACTTCCAGGGATCCAGGGGCAGCCACAGCTTCTCTGGGCAACCTGGGCCAGGGGCTCAACAGCCTCACAAGGAGGTGAAGTGCTGCACAGAAATCAAGTTTTAAACCTGAAAAGGTTCTTTTGCCCAGTATTGGGAAGGAATTCCTGGCTGGGAGGGTGGGGAGGCCCTGGCCCAGGTTGCCCAGAGAAGCTGTGGCTGCCCCTGGATCCCTGGAAGTGTCCAAGGCCAGGTTAGAGCTTGGAGCAACCTGGGCTGGTGGAAGGTGTCCCTGCCCATGGCAGGGGGTGGGATGAGATGAACCCCCACTGCAGGGGGGTCTCCCCTGAGGGGCAGAGGGGCACAATCCCCCCCTGCCCCGCTGCCCACACTGGGGGATCAGCCCAGGGTATGGGGGGGTCTGGGCTGGGCCATGTCCAGCCTCTCCCCCACCAGCACCCCCAGGGCCTTCTCCCAGGGCTGTTCCATCTGCTCATCCCCAGCCTGGATTGATCCCACGGATGCCCCAATCCAGGTGCAGCACTGACACTTGGCCTTGTTAAACCTCAGGAGATTCCCAAGGGCCACTGCTCCAGCCTGTCCAGGTCCCTCTGGATGGTCCCATCCTTCAGGTGTGTCCCTGCAGCCTCAGCTTGGGGTCACCTGAAAGCTGCTGAGGGTGGCCCCGAGCCCTCTGTGTCACTGGGGAAGGGATCAGCTCCCACTGGTCCCAGTATGGAGCCCTGAGGACACCACTGATGGCCAGCAGGACTCTGAGCCTTGAAATAATCTAAAAGCCCTAAATCTAAAAAGGTGATTTTTCACTCAGAACTTGAAGAATAGAGAAGAAACAAGTGTGTGGAGTGCATTTAAAATACGAGAGCTATTAAACAATTTGCTTTTAAAAACAACCAAGAGTTGTCAATTTGAAATGACACATTACTTGTGTTGTCACACTTCCAGGAGTGTCTGTGCAGTACTGCACAGCCCATGTTGTGTTTACAGCAGCAAAGGCTTTTCTAAAAATTAAGTTTTCAAGAGTTTGAGAACAGTGTCAACACTGTTAATAGTTAATTATTGTATTTCCATGATTTCCTGCTCCTGGAGCATTCCCTGTAAAACCACAACGTCCCGTGAAAAGCTGGAGTGGTACCTCAGCAGGAATTGGTTTCTGCAGGAAATATTATTTCAGAAAACAACTTCATGAAAGAGAAGGGAGCTTTTCCAAGTGTGGGGGACCCAAATGCCCCCATTTACCCAGCCCCTGCCCCACGACCCACCTGGGCACATCGAAGGACTGTGCCTTCTGCAGCTTTGCATTGAGCTGAGCTCCTGGCCCGGATCTGCTGAAGGAAGAACTCTTTGGCAATGTGGCTGTGAAGGAGAAAACAGGGATTTATCAGTGCTAATGCTTCAAACTGGAGAATGTCCAGGGCATTCAGTCAGTCCCTAACATGACACAAGCACTCTGGGTCTGATGGGATCTCTTTAACAGTATAAAA
The DNA here is from genome assembly GCF_003945725.1 of Corapipo altera. Taxonomy (NCBI): domain Eukaryota; kingdom Metazoa; phylum Chordata; class Aves; order Passeriformes; family Pipridae; genus Corapipo; species Corapipo altera. The sequence continues at coordinate 408,328 of NW_020884872.1, read as the reverse complement.
GTAAGGGAGTCCACCAGAACGGGGGGAAACACAAGGGCTCTTCCTTTGGGTTTTTTTTCCTTTTGCAGTTTTCTGCAAACCCTGTTGACATCAAAATACACTGTGGATAAACGACCTGTAGCCCAGTATTTTACAGCAGTACTTAACAGTTATAAAGAGACAGGAGAGCCCCAATTTCCTGGCACCAGGTGATTTCTCCGAGTGCTGTTCCATTTTTTCCCCGTGACAGACTCCTGCGGTGGGACACGTCCACACTCCTCCTTTAACTCTTCTCCCAGTGCCACCCAGTGCCACCGGGCTCGAGCCCAGCCCAGTCCTTACCCCGAGGCATCCTCAGAAAGGCTGATGCCCCGTGTGCAGCTCCAGGGGGAGTGGCAGGGCAGGGTTAATAGCAGAGGAGGGAGGTGAGCGTACCGGGGTGAGCGAAAGCAGGCAGAGGCTGGATGACAGCGGGAGCTCCGTTAGCCAGGGGAGGGACGGCGGGAACAGAGGACACTAACGGGGGGGACATCCCCACCACCGGCATGGAGGCCATGGGCACCGGGGCCACTGAGCTGAGGGAGGGCATGTTGGCAATGCCCCCGAGACCTACGGGCGAGAAAGGAGAGAGTTGTGCTGGGTGAGACACTCGAGACAACACCTGCAGCCTCCACAGAGTGGGGAGAGAATCCCAGTGGGAACCTACACCCGCCAGGGCAGAGGGAGCAGCACCCCGCTGAGGGTGTGTGCCCAGAACACCACGCTGGGTGCAGCACTGCCCCAGGAAGTCCCTGAGGGTTTGCTAAGAGAGGAATTGTTTGCCCGAGCACAGAACACCACACTGGGTGCA
>NW_020884872.1:405487-407489 GCF_003945725.1 Corapipo altera | reverse complement strand
TAAGAGAGGAATTGTTTGCCCGAGCACAGAACACCACACTGGGTGCAGCACTGCCCTAGGAGGTCTGTGAGGGTTTGCTAAGAGAGGAATTGTTGGCCTGAGCACAGAACACCACGTTGGGTGCAGCACTGCCCTAGGAAGTCTGTGAGGGTTTGCTAAGAGAGGAATTGTCTGCCTGGAACTGAAGGAAGAGCAGCACCGTGAGCTCCAGGCAGGAATGAACCCCCAGCCTGCACAAGGAGCTGCAGGATCAAGTGCTCCCAGCTCTTGCTGGGATGAAACGGGGCAAAGCTAATGGGGACAGCACAGTAATGAGTGTTTTAGGGGTGAGCACAGTTACAGGGAGAACAGGGAGGTTAAAAAGGGCCAGTCAAGCCAGTGGAAAGAACAAGCAAACAGATGGGATCAAGTGTACAGGGAACAAGAGAAAGGGAATCCCAGATTTTGCTAATTTTTGTAAGGGGTTAAATCTATTCTGCCTTTTCTCACTTAGACCTGTATTTGCTCTGTCCAGTTTCATTGTTTTCTTACAGTTTTATTTGTGACTGTAAAACCTGTGTGAGTGGCAGCAGATCAAACCCCATTGCTGCAGGCAGCTTATCAGAGGCACTGTTCCCTTTCCTTAGGACATTTAGGTGGGACATTGGGAAGGAATTGTTGGCTGTGAGGGTGGGGAGGCCCTGGCCCAGGTTGCCCAGAGAAGCTGTGGCTGCCCCTGGATCCCTGGAAGTGTCCAAGACCAGGTTGGACGGGGCTTGGAGCAACCTGGGTTGGTGGAAGGTGTCCCTGCCCATGGGCTTTAATATCCCTCCCAACCCAAACCACTCTGGGATTCTCAAGCATCAATAAACCTGAGTCACAGCAACAATTAAACCAGAAAGGTAAAGACCCTCTCCCTGCAGGACACAGGAGAACATCAGTGTGTCAAGCAGGAGGTTTGCCTTCACTTGGTTATTTTCCTCTCCCCATCCCATTTTCCCTACTCTCCCTTGAAATGATGGTGACTTTGGCAGCACTTAACCCCCAGGACTGAACCAGCAGCTCATGCCAGAGCAGCACCATTCTTAAAACAAAAGCTTGTAAAAACTCAAGGAAAACAGAGCTAATCTTGCCAAGGTTGGAGACGCCATAAGGTCAAGCTGGAATCTAAACTCCAGCACCCTGGGATGCACCAGCCCTGCTACCTGAGCCACCTTTTGTCTGGAGCAGTGTCAGGCCTGAAGCAAACAGGACCTCAGCTCATGTCACTGTGCTCAAAGCCCAGTGCAATTTTGGGGGGGGGGCACATGCAGCACCTGGCTTTGAGTTCACGTCCCTTTAGAAGCTCTTTTTCCTAAAATTTTCTTTCAGAAACTGCCAAATGTCACCCCAGTTCAATGGGGGTGCTGCAGTGCAAGCCAGCAAGGAGGAAGAGGGAGCTCACCAAATCCTGGGGCGCCGGGCAGGGCGAGGGGCGGCTGCTTCATGACGGGGGGCAGAGCAGAGGGGAGCTGGTACCCCTGGAGCTTCAGCTTGATGAGCTTCATGGCGATGGAGAACTCCAAGGGATCCATCCTGCCATCATTGTTCATGTCAGCTAGAGCCCTGCAGGACACACACAGTCACAGCCTGGGATCAGCAACTGCAACACACCGGGATGGACATTCCAGGCTGAGGAAGGGAACAGAGCTGGAAAGGGGCTGGAGCAGCAGGAGGGGCTGAGGGAGCTGGGGGGGCTCAGCCTGGAGAAAAGGAGGCTCGGGGGACCTTCTGGCTCTGCAACCCCCTGACAGGAGGGGGGAGCCGGGGGGGGTCGGGCTCTGCTGCCAGGGAACAAGGGACAGGAGGAGAGGGAACGGCCTCCAGCTGTGCCAGGGGAGGCTCAGGTTGGACAGGAGGAGGAATTTGCTGCTGGAAAGGGTGGTGAGGCCTTGGCAGGGGCTGCCCAGGGAGGTTTGGAGTGCCCAGCCCTGGAGGTGTCCCAGGAAGGCCTGGCCGTGGCACTCAGTGCTCTGGGCTGGGG
>NW_020884872.1:398491-405387 GCF_003945725.1 Corapipo altera | reverse complement strand
GGATTCTGACTAATTCCCACTCAAAATAATTATGCCAGGCTAAAAATGATCATGAAACAAGACATTATTTGAGCTGAGAACTCCTTGATTTCTTTCCTTGGATGAATAAAATTTTTCAAGTGGTTTTTCAACTCTTGAAGGAACTAAAATGAGGCATCGAGAGAAGGACCAGTGGAGTTGTACAAAAACTCTGCAAAATGACACCAGTGAGACTACACAGTCCTCAAACAGCACCACAGAAAGCAAATCCCAGAGTTTGCAAATCTGTACTTGAGCTACACTTAAAATAAAACACTCTTTAAATCCATGAGCTTCACCCCCTGCATCCCATCCACGAGTGTGTAAATGTGTTTTCAATTAAACAATAGCACTCGAGATGAAACATTGAGCCTGGACCTTGAATAGGCTTTCAAGGAAAGGAGTCTGACTTAAACAGTCTGCTTTTTGTTCCTTCCCCTGCTAGTGAAGAAAACCCAGCTCAGCAGGGAATAGGGGTGGGAGTTTGGGGGGAGAAGCAGGAAGAAGAATGTCAATCCCTGCCACTGCACACCAGAGAAACCCAGAGCAAATGCACATTAAAATGGAATCAGCTGTAAACTCAGTTTTAAACATTATGCTGGTTTCTCTGTTGGAAGAATTAAGCACAGATTTTGGGGTTGGAATAACAGAGAATGTAAGTTCATGCACATATTTACATGTCATGGATGGTCTGGTTGGACTGGAGCTTTATTTCTCATCAAATCCCTCCCAAGAAAGTTTTCACGCAAGTGTGTGAAAAGCTACCCAAAAAGTACCACAGTGACCTGACAGCTGCTCATCCAAGGACACAGCCAGGGAAATGCAGTGGCAGAATGGAAACCTTCCAACTCCAAAAAAAGTCCAAAAACTTGAAAGAGGTAGATCCCAGCAGGGGTTTGCAAAGGTCAGCCCTGGTTTAGATCACCAGCAGCACGAGAGACACTCCAAAGCTTCCCAGTTCTCCTAAGACAGCATTTTCTGAGCTGTAGCTGTTCTTAATCCACCAGCTCTGATGTCCTGGGACTAAATAACAGTGATGAAAATCTGGGAGCAGCATTTAAAGGAAGTCTGGAGAGGAAACTGTCAACACTGAGGCTCAAATATTTATATCCTTAAAAAGTATGTGCTGCACCAGTGCCTGAAAGATGGTGAATCATGGAATGGGGTTGGAAGGGACCTGAAAGATCATCCTATTCCACCAGCCCAGGTTGCTCCAAGCCCCATCCAACCTGGCCTTGGACACTTCCAGGGATCCAGGGGCAGCCACAGTTTCTCTGGGAAACCTGGGCCAGGGCCTCCCCACCCTCCCAGCCAGGAATTCCTTCCCAATATCCCATCTCACCCTGCCCTCTGGCAGTGGGAAGCCATTCCCTGTGTCCTGTCCCTCCATCCCTTGTCCCCAGTCCCTCTCCAGCTCTCCTGGAGCCCCTTTAGGCCCTGGAAGGGGCTCTCAGGTCTCCCTGGAGCCTTCTCTTCTCCAGGTGAACCCCCCCAGCTCTCCCAGCCTGTCACATAATCAGCTTATCTGTTCATCCTCAGTGGCTTCTACACCTGGCAATTCCTAATTTATCAAATATAAACCTTTCTCTGACTGAGCACAGGCAGAGGCCCTCAGTGGGTTTCATCCCTGGTCACGACAGTGCAGGAAGAGCAAAGATCCCTCCATGGGAACCCCCATCTCCAGGCCCACTTTTCTGCTGGGACACAGCAAGTCTCTGCATTCTGCACCAGGAACACCAACTGCCCAGGGATCAGACACTTTGATGGGCACCAGGTTCTCTGCTTTCACTGAACTCCAATCCACAGAAACACCAGCAGCTTCTCATTCAGCATCTGACCTTCTGGGAACTCATTTACACCAACAGCTTCATTACTCAAATTAGAAGCACAAATTGCACTGAAAAGGATTCTGTGCAAACCCCAGAATTCACACACAGTCTTACAACATCTCAACAAAAACCACCTTCTGACAAAATCTTCATGCAAAAATAGGACCAATTTCCATTTCTAATCACAGAACTCAGATTTTGCAGAACAAACATCACTGGGATGCAGCAAGTGGCTGCCAGCAAAGAGCCCCTCATTCCACTGCTCTGCTCCCAAGGACATTTGGAATAATGTGGTGCCCTTAAATTGGTTTGGTTGAAGGTCTGGCCGGATCCAGAGCAGGGCAGTAAATGGATTAAACCCTGACTGACTATTCATCAGATTTTAGAGAGGCCAGCCCTGAGTTTATTTCTAATGACGAGGGCTCAGCATCATCCCAGGGCTCAGGGGCTGACAGATCAATCCCCTATGGATCTTTTCCTGCTCCTTTCTCTCATCTTTCCTGCAGAATGCAAAGACAACTTGATTATTTTTGCATTTCTGAGGCACAGAAACTGAGCACGTGCAGTTTTCCCATGAAATATGCTCATAATTAACACACAAACCATCTCTCCATGAAAACAGCCCAGTGTTAGAACAAGGAAACCTCCCTGCAGTTCCAAAATCTGGATTTATTTAGCTTTACATTCTCATATTGGATCACACAATCCCATGTTGGGCTATAAAACTCAGCCCTAAACAGAGAGCAGAAACGAGGTCTGTCCCATCAGCCACGTCACGGATCCGTGTGGAATAAGTTACAACTCCCAGAATTCCCACCAGTTTTGCCCCCACTTGGACACCAAGCGAGGAAGGGTGGGAGGGAAGCAGGTGTCAGAAATAGGGAAGTCCCCCAAAGGCTTTGCTCTGTCCTGGACAGGTAACTCCAAATGCCTGGAGAACACGTGGCATTGCTGCAGTTCTCCTTCCACTCCAGAGGGACGGGACACTCCCAAGGGGCTTTTGGAGGCTCCCATTCCCAGGGGTTCTAAGGAAAGGCAGATTATTGCTGCTGAGGCACAGTTACCTCGCAGGCCCAGCTCAAAGCCTAATTAGAGGCCTCTTAATTGATCCCCAGCTTGGAGGAGCCCAGAGCTGGTAAAGGGTAGATGAGTGCAGGAGGTGTCAGCACAGACCATAATTCTGCCACTCCTTTGCTCCACTGAGGGCCCAGAGACTTATTTTATCTTAAAGGAATGAGCAGAAGGGACACAGGAGTTCTCAGTGCTAAAAACCAGGGAGCTTCTGTTTTTAAGGACTGTAAATTCTGGAGAAGCTTTTATTAACAGCAGAAAGGAGAGATTTATCAGGTATATTCCAGATATATTCCCTGTGTGTGTCCATCCATCTCCAACTGATCCTTTAGGAAACAAAGGCCAGGCTTTTATCAGATAATCACAATCAACTATTTAAAATAAATGGAATAACTAAGAACAGGAGAACACTTCCAAAACACAACACACAGACAGACACTTCCATGTGGACTCCCCATCCCTGGAAGTGTCCAAGGCCAGGCTGGACAGGGCTTGGAGCAACCTGGGCCAGTGGAAGGTGTCCCTGCCCATGGCAGGGGTGGTACTTAATGCCCCTTCCAACCCAAACCATCCTGGGATTGGGATTCTGTGATTTCTTGGATCAGAAAATTAATTCAGGAGTTTTACAAGTTGCTCTAACTCAGAGGAACAACTTTCCTTCCTTAAGGACTCCTGTCCATCCCCTTCTCTCCCTCTAACAATCAAATGCCATCTCCAAACCCCAAACCCATTTATTCCAGAAGTAAAGGCTGGTGGAAAAGCAGTTTTATGCAGCTTGTATCTCTCAGAGATTTTTGGTTCATTACTCCAGAACTGCCCCTCTAAAGCACTCCTGGATCTATACACAGATTTTTACTTCAACATTTACTTCTCTAAATTCAGAGTTGATTGAAAAAATGAGAGAGACAGAGAGAAAGGAATGTTAAAATGCTGCTTTATGATTTACAAAGGCAGCTTGAATAAGTTTTAGTTCAGCTTCATTAACAAAAATGTGCAAGTTCAGGTCTTGTCTCTATGACAACTCCAGAGGGAGTGGAATGATTCCCTTCCTCTCAAGAGCCTGGAAAACTGAATAATTCAGAGAGGAAGAGATCCTCAGTCAGACTATTTACAACTGTTCAGTTCTGCGAACACCTATTTAAAGGCAATGCCTGTGGAAGATTTTTGGAGAAAGGATGTCTTGTTTAAGACAAAACTTCTTTCCTTGTTTAATTCAGAGGCCAGAGAAGCTCCAAAGGGACATTTGAACTTTCACTGAGTCTTCAGCAAATAAGAAAACCAGACCAGCTCTGATATTTGTAAGATGAAGATAATTAGAAAAGAAAATAAGGCTTTGATTTAAAAGCCATGTGAATCTGGGCATGCAGGCTTCCAAAGGGAAAAAATATTTCTCCTTGGACACTTCCAGGGATCCAGGGGCAGCCACAGCTTCTCTGGCCAACCTGGGCCAGGGCCTCCCCACCCTCCGAGCCAGGAATTCCTTCCAATATCCCATCTATCCCTGCCCTCTGGCAGTGGGAAGCCATTCCCTGTGCCCTGGCACTGCATCAGCAGGTCTGAGTCTGGCAGGTGGAGCAGAAACACCTCCAATTCTGCAGGAAAAACTGGCACTGTGGAAACATCTGTGCTGTGCCACACACAGGGATGCACATCCTCATCTGGCTGAGCTCACCAGGAGGAGGAAAACTTGCAAGCTTTCAGTGACTCCAACTCCAGTGGAGACACTCTCTGCCAGTCTGAGCTCCTGTAACAAATCCCATCCTGCCCAGGCTCTCCCATCACAACATTTTCAACGCTGCTCACTGTGCTCAGCAATTGTGTTAGTCCAGTTCCAACAAAGCTGCAAGTGTTGTCATTGGGAAGGAGGGTTTGAAACTGCCAAATTTACAAATGTACAAATGCCATTTGCAAAGGCTCCCTGCTGCCAGGGCCTGAGCTGGGCACCACAACACTCAGCCCCAGCACTGCAGCTTTGCCTTTGGAAAGCACGTGAAAGGAGTTGTGATATCACAGAATCCCAGAGCCATCAGGGCTGGGAGAGACCTCCAGGATAACTCAGTCCCACCCCAGCACCTCCAGGATCACCCCTAATCCATGTCCCCAAGGGCCACATCCAGACACCTCTGGAACACTCCCAGACACAGGGACTCCACCACCTCCCTGGGACACTTATTCCAAGGCCTGACCACCCTTTCCAGCAGCAAATTTCTCCTCCTGTCCAACCTGAGCCTCCCCTGGCACAGCTGGAGGCCGTTCCCTCTCCTCCTGTCCCTTGTTCCCTGGCAGCAGAGCCCGACTTCCCCCGGCTCCCCCCTCCTGTCAGGGGGTTGCAGAGCCAGAAGGTCCCCCCTGAGCCTCCTTTGCTCCAGGCTGAGCCCCCCCAGCTCCCTCAGCCCCTCCTGCTGCTCCAGCCCCTTCCCAGCTCCGTTCCCTTCCCTGCACACGCTCCAGCCCCTCCATGTCTCTCTTCCATGAGGTTCCAGAACTGGACACAGCCCTGGAGGTCCCTCAGCAGTGCCAGCACAGGGGACAGTCCCTGCCCTGGGCTGTGCCCACACTATCCCTGATCCAGCCCAAGTGCCTTTGGTCTCCTGCCTCCCTGGGCACATCCAGGCTTGTGTCCATCCCCTGTCACCAGCACCCCCAGGGCCTTCTCCAGCTTTCCTGCCACCCTTTCCCCAGCCTGGACTATTCCAGGGGGTTGGTGTGACCCAAGGGCAGGACCCAGCACTTGGCCTTGTTGTCCCTCACACCATTGGCTCATCCATCCCCCAGATCCAGCTTGTCCAGATCCCTCTGCAGAGCCTTCCTGCCCTCCAGCACCAACTCTGCCACCCAGCTTGTGTCACCCACATCCAGATCATCAGTAAAGACATTAGACAGGACCAGCCCCAACCCTGAGCCCTGGGGACCCCAGCTGGATTTGGGTCCATTCCCACCCCCCCAGTCCCTGTCCCAGTCTGGCCCAGTAAATGTCACTCTGCTGGAGCCGCCCTTCTCCCACCCCATCCCATACTCACCATATCTGTGCTAACACTGGCTGAGGTAACCCAGACTGAAAAAAAAAGTTCCTGGCTTGATCACCTGGAAAATAAATAGGACATCTATAAATACCTGGCAGAGGGGAGGGGAGATCAGGACTCAAAAATATCTGTAAGAGAAGCAACAGGAAAACCATAAATAGTTAATGCCACACTTACATAACAGAGTATGAGGCCAAAACATATTTGGGGATTTGTAAACCCACCACATATTTCCAACAGGCACCTGCTGGAACAGGGAGCACCACCCAGAGTCCCCTGGGAATGAACATTTAGGGAAACTCCTGGCTCACAGCCCCCAGGCTGGGTTAAAGGCTCACATGGAATCACATGCCTTGTGGAAACAAGAAAAGTTTTCCTTCCAGGAAAGTCTGTACCAATATAAACTCTACCCTGGATTTTTTGGAAGCGCAGTGCCAGTCAGACAGCACAAACTAAATAAAGTGGTAAATAAAGTTGAATAAAGTGATAGGCCACTATTAAAGTAATTAATGCTGTATTTCAAAGTCATTTTCCAACTATCAGTGAAAAGTAAGGATACCAAAACAATGACAGAGGGATTAGGCACTTGGGGATGCTGTGGCCTGTAAATGAAAGTCATGAACAAATCAGAAACAGGAGTAATTATCAAAGGAGGTCAATCAAAGTGGTAGGATTTTGTACCATATGTACCATTTTGTACCATGGACCAGGAACAGAAACCATGGGGTTGGACACTCAGGGGAGTGTGGATGTGAGGAAACTCCACTGAGGAGCTGATCCTGATTTCCCACTCTAGAAATCTTCCTGATGGATGAGAGAGCAGGAAAGCAAAACACTTCTGTACCTTTCATTTCAATTGAGCATCACTGGAGAGGGATGTTGGACAAGGGAGAGAGGGACAGGACAAGGGGGAATGGCTCCCACTGCCAGAGGGCAGGGAGAGATGGGATATTGG
>NW_020884872.1:391917-398391 GCF_003945725.1 Corapipo altera | reverse complement strand
TGGCACTGGATGGGCTTTGAGGTCCCCCCCAAGCCCCCCCTCTGTGACTCTGTGATGCTCATTTACACAGCTCTGAAGAAAACCAAATGCAGCAAAACAAAGTTCCAAAGAGGAGCCCTCCCACTGCCTCTGAAACCAAAGTAATTAGTGGTGCCCATGAAAATCCAGCAGGATCAGTGCAATTCCTTGCCTTGCAGCTTTGCTCCCCAGTGCTCCCATCAGTTCTGCATTTTAGATCTTCTGCAGAGCTCGGCCATGCTCATCTCACTGCTTTACCCAGAGAGCTCCCAAACCAGCCTGCAGTTAAATTGATCTTTATTTAATCAGACTTCAATGTCTGAGGATGTTGGCTGGGTGGGCTGACCCCAGACAGAGACTAAGAACTCAGTCACTCACTGAATCCCCTCTTCCCAGCAGGAGAGGGAAGAGAAAATAGCAGAAAACACCAGAAGGCATAAGAAATATGGGACATGAGAAATATCTGTTCAATTTTTTTCATTCTCATGCCCATACATCTCCCAGGAAACTCTGTACATATTTCAGGTCACCAGTTAAGATTTCATTGAATGGAACTGGGAGTGAAAACTCCTTTACCAGTGATAAATCCAGCTGTGGGTTTCAGACTGTGGAACTGCTGGTCATGCTTGGCTCTCTCCTCCACAGTGATAGCCCAGATATCCAGGTTGCCTGGTGCAAAAGAGAGGGAGAAATGACAGTAAGAAACTTCAGCTAAAAGCCACCCTCCTTTTATTTCAGAGTGTAATTATCACTCTGGACCTCTGAGAACAGCCTGGGGTGGGGGATCCTTTGCCTCCCAGAGCACACACGGGTCAAGAACAGGAAAAAGAACAAACTGGAATCAGGGACACCTTCCACCAGCCCAGGTTGCTCCAAGCCCCGTCCAACCTGGCCTTGGACACTTCCAGGGATCCAGGGGCAGCCACAGCTTCTCTGGGCAACCTGGGCCAGGGCCTCATCACCCTCCCAGCCAGGAATTCTTTCCCAATATCCCATCTATCCCTACCCAGAGAAAAGCCCCAAAGAGATGTAACCTTGAAGTGGAACCAGACCAGTTACACTGAGATTTATCTTCATAATCTTTCTGCAGATCAGCTGCAAAACTGAACTAAAAATGTGTCCCCAGTATCCAAGGGGGCCCACAAGGAAGCCAGAGCAGGACTCTGGATCAGGAACTGCAGTGACAGGACAAGGAGTGATGGATCCAAAGTGAAATTTAGGTGAGATATTAGGAAGGAATTCCTGGCTGTGAGGGTGGGGAGGCCCTGGCACAGGTTGCCCAGAGAAGCTGTGGTTGCCCCTGGATCCCTGGAAGTGTCCAAGGCCAGGTTGGAGCAACCTGGGCTGGTGGAAGGTGTCCCTGCCCATGGCAGGGGGTGGCACTGGGTGGCTTTAAGGTCCCTCCCAACCCAAACTACTCTGTAATTCTTTGGTTTCCTGTGAATAGCAAAAATAATGCCCCTATTGCACTGCCAGGGCCCATCCTGGATTTTTCACTGCAATTCCAGCTGCTACAACTTCCCTGTTAAAAAGGGAAAGCTAAAAATGTGTCACTTTTGTTCTCATCTAAACCTGGGTTATGGGACAGCAAGGACAGAAATTGGAAGGGATCACATCCAAAGGCATCTGCTGGGCTTTTCAGCAGTTAAAAAGTCCAGGAATCCTCACCCAAGGGAAAACCACATGCAGTTTTCAGGCACAACTGGAGCAGAAGGAGGTGCTGCCCTATTGCCAGGGGCTGTGTGGCCTGGCTGGGCCCTGCAGGGACAGACTGATCGATGCAGGACACAGGGATCCTGCTCTGGGATGTGCCTGAAACCAGCACAGACCACAGGAACCACCAGCTCAGAGAGACAAACTCCCCACAAACACCCCCAGAGAGAAAATAGTCACAGAGGGACACATTTATGCTGAGTTTTTGCACACGGGAATAATTCAAACAGTAGGAACCACTTACCCCCAAAAGGTGTTGGAAACTGAGCCATGGTTCTGTCACTTTTAGCTTGTTAATAGATGCCTGGAAAAGAAAAAAAACAAAACACAAACAGATATTCAAACAGTTGCAGCATCTTCCATTTTCCATATATTTTTGTATGATTAATTACTAAGCAAAAAAAAAGAAAAAGGCAGTGAAGAAGCAGGATTGTGTCACTGCTGCCCACAGAAACTGTGCCTGGCAGAGCTCAGGGTCTCACTCTTGCACCACCCTGTGCATCCAGGAGGATATTTCCTTACATTTCAGTTCTGCTTCAAGAATGTCCCCAAAATCAATCTTTAGAATTTAATTAATTAATTTACTCGGTGATTTAATCATCAGTGATGGGGTAAAGGGCAGAGCTCAGTGAGATCCCAGTGACTCTGCTCAGGGCTCCGTGACTTCCCTGATGTTCCAAGCCCTGCTCCTGCTCCAGAGGAGAACTGGCTCCATTTCCAGCTGTTAAACACAACCTCTCCAGTGATCTGGTTTTCATTCCTCCAGCAAAGGCCCTGCCCTGCTCAGGGTTTGAAACAAAGCACATTCTGCAAACGAAGCTCCCTTTCCAGCCTGCTCTGCCCCCGAACTCGGGGAGCCCCGGGAGCCAGAGGTGCCAGGGCAGAGCAACCCCTGGGTGGGAGCTGCTCTGGCTCTGCACACAAAGCAACCTCCACAGCTCCAAATTTAATCTGCACGGGGAGAAGGAAAAACATTTTTCTTGCAGCACACAAAGGCTGACAGGAGCTGCCTGAGCCAGGGGACAATGCCCAGCACCGGGGCCGCTCCACAATGAGGGGCAGCCTCTTGTCCTCCCAGATTCCACTCGTGTTTTCCAGGCAACAGCAGAAAGGCAAAAGGCAACAGGATCAGGAGGAGAATAATTGAGGCTGCTCGAACAGCAGCACAAATTTATCAATATCACCCAGAAAGGCCATTCACTTGCACCAACAACTTCCTTTTGTCTGAATTCCTGTTTGCTCTCCTCCCCAGCCCCCTTTCACACTTCCCACGTTCTCTTCTGGCTCCCAACTTGGGAACCTCTCCTGGATCCCCTCCCTGTGGCCCTGCAGAAACCTCTGGCCCTCCTGCCAGCCAGGCTCCAGCAGCTGGGATGGGGAGAAGGATGGGCTCAGGATTGACTCTTCTCCCTCCTCACTTGGCCAAACACACGACTCCAAACCTCCTCCCAGGGCCGGGTAACGCAGCTGAGGCTGCTCCAGGCACAGCAAACCTTCCCTCCAAAGGTTCAAATCCCAGGCACAGGGATCCAGAGTGTTCAGAACGAGCTCCCTGAGCTGTGGGGTTCTTCCAGGAGCTTTTCTGAGCTGCTCAAGGATCAGCACTTTTAGCTTTACCTATGGTTTTTTATTGTACTCAGCTGAGGGCAAGAACTGCCCCACTGCTGCTGGGGTTTGTGACTGCAGGGAAAGCCTGGTGGGAAAAAGGGAGGGAAATCGAGGAGGAAAAAAGAAGGAGAAAAAAGGGAGGAGGAAGAAAGAAAGAGGAGGAAAAAAGAAGAAGGAGAAAAGAGGAGGAAAAAAAGAGGAAGAAAAAAGGAGAAAAAAAAAGAGGAGGATAAAAGGAGAGGGAGAAGGGGGCAAAGGAGGAAGAAAAAGAAGTAAGAAAAAAAAAGAAAAATAAGAAAAAAAGAAGGAAAGCCAAAAGCAGAACCCTCTGCCCTCCCCCCCTCTCCCAGCTCAAGCAGTACCCATATAATATTTTCCTGTTCAACAAGAGCAAGAGCAGCAGAGCATTTCCAGTGCTCCAGGGAAGGCACTCCTCCCCAGACTGCCAGTATCCCAAAGGAATGGGCAGTGTATTCCCTTTACCTTGAACACAGCAGAAAGAGGAGAGGGGATGGGAGGTCTGGAGCCCAGCCCTGTGCTGGATGCCAAGGAAAGCAGAAACTATTCCAAAGAGCTTCCAGAGGGGGGGAAAAAAAAAAAGAAAGAGAGAAAAAGCCAAACCCAGATGAAATGAAATGGAGAGAAGGAGCAGAAAAGTGTATTTAAAGCTGAGAGACTGAAACTAAAATGGATTGTGGGCAGAGACACCACAGGAAGGAAATGGAGAGAGACACAAATCCCTCTGATGGAGTTTTACTGCCCACAGAAAACCCAGCTTCCACAACCACAGGCTGCATTCCACCTGACTGAGGGGACACCAGCAGCCCTGATTCTGCAGGAATAACTCTGCAGCTGTGGACAACTGATTCCAACAGCTCAGGGGGTGTTACACAGGAAAAAATGAAGGTGAACAGGAGTCTCACAGCACTCCAACACTGGCTTGGCAGAGGGTGTCTGAGAACCTGCCCAATCCCTACCAGTTCCAGGGCAGCATTAACTCCACTCCTCTGCCTTCCCTGCTCCTCCCAGCACCCCAAAGGACGTGGGACAAACCAAAAATGAGGGAGAATCTACTGCCCAGAGAACTGAGAGAAATCCAGGGTGGGTAAGATGAGCTCTGGGCTCTGCCCTCCCTTCAGGAAAGCAGGAATTCCTCCCTAATTACTGCCACTGGTATCTGTAGGAACTTGGACACCTCAGCAGTGTTGGACTCTGACAAACTCAACTGACATGGCCCGAGGAGTTCAGGAATTCAGAAACTGCTCCAGCAGGAAGGAGAGGAGACAAGAAGGGGAACCACAACTGCCCCATGGGTCCCTCGCACGCCCCGTTTCCTTGGGAAGCCAGCCCAGAACTCCTGCCATCAGCAAAACTGGGCCAGGGATGAACTGGGAACAGTCCATCCAAAGGGTTCCTTCCCACAGGGACTGGAAGATTCAACAGCTCCTTTCTCCTGCTTTAAGGAAGTACAAGGAGGAGCACTGAGTTCACCTTTGCTGTCACAGAGGGGTTTAAGCTGCTCCCACCCTGGGATTTGACAAACAGATCCAACATTAAACACAAATCCCTTCATCCCTAAATAAGGGATCCACATCTCTTCTGCACACCACAAACCCCTGGACACTGAGGTCAGTCACGGGGTCTGCACTTCCCAACTCTCCAGGAAAGGAAGGGCCCAGCTTTCCCATTCCCAGTGTGGTACCAGCACCAGCCACCACACAGGGCCTCTCCCCACCAAGCTCACAGGATCCCTGGGGTTGGAAAAGCCCTCCCAGCCCATGGATCCCCCCTGGGCCCCATCCCCACCTTGTCCCCAGCCCAGAGCACTGAGTGCCACGGCCAGGCCTTCCTGGGACACCTCCAGGGCTGGGCACTCCAAACCTCCCTGGGCAGCCCCTGCCAAGGCCTCACCACCCTTTCCAGTAGCAAATTCCTCCTCCTGTCCAACCTGAGCCTCCCCTGGCACAGCTGGAGGCCGTTCCCTCTCCTCCTGTCCCTTCTTCCCTGGCAGCAGAGCCCGACCCCCCCAGCTCCCCCCTCCTGTCAGGGTGTTCCCAGGTCAGGGAGAGCAGCACAACACACAGCTGATGCTCCAGTAGATCCATAGTTTGCCAATGCCCACAGGCCCATCCCCAGCTGCTCTCTGGGATTTCCCCCTGCCCGGGGTCACTGTGCTCTGAGCAGCTGCAAGGACGTGGGGTGTGAGCCCTGTCCCTGTGCCAGCCCCAAAACAGGGCTCCAAACTTTATTATGGTTTCTATTCCAAGCTGTCTGTGCTCTGCTGAGGCCATGTTTACATACAACTGCAGTAACACCACAGGAGGTATGAATTAAGAATAATTGAGCTATTCCAGTGCCGTGTGTCTTTACACAGACGAGTTCCACATGGAAAAGATCATGTTTTTGTTCTCCTTAAAACGCAGCACAGCGTTTCTGTTCCTAAGCAGTTCCTCACGAGATAATTCTGCCACTCAAATCAAGAATTCCTGAGGGCACTTATCAGTCACCTTCCTCCTCCTGTAGGAAAAAAAGGAACAAACCCAACCAGATAAACCCCCCCCACATCCTTCAAGGATTCTAAAGGACACAAAACACCCCCAGGCAGGATGTCAGGGAGAGTGTCCCAGGCTGAGAGCAGGGTCTGGAGTGTGCACATGTTCCACGGGAAAGCCTTTAGACCAGGATCAACCAAAGGGCTCGGAGAGTTTGAGCAGAGCCTGGTAACTTTAGATCCATGGTGGGAAACAAAAGCAGTCTGAGACATTCCTGGAGGTTTGACTCTTGCTCTTTGGAGGTCAGGTCTTTAACACAGTCACCAGTCTGTCAAACTTTCCAGAGCTTCTGCCCTTTGTAGGAACAGCTTCAAACTGTAAAAACCTTCAAAAATATCAAGTTCCGCTGCTTCTTGTATTCTTTTGCCAGGCAGCCAAATGAGGCTGACAAAGCAACTCCCACTGCAGAGGCTTCTCAACACCTGCGGCTACAACCAAACTGCTCAGAAGTCACTTCTGGATCACAGAACCATGGAATCGGTTGGGTTGGGAGGGACCTGGAAGATCATCTCCCTGACAGAAGAGTGGAGGAGTCCCTGCTGCCAGGGAACAAGGGACAGGAGGAGAGGGAACGGCCTCCAGC
>NW_020884872.1:367074-371917 GCF_003945725.1 Corapipo altera | reverse complement strand
TGATTTGGATGGCAAAGAGCACATCGAGTGCCGGGGGGCACCCAGCGCGGATTCCTGTGTGCCACTGACTGCCTTTGGACCTGAAGGAGCCTCCAAGAGAGCTAGAGAGGGGCTGCAGGGACAGCACGAGAGGGAATGGCTTCCCACTGAAAGAGGGGAAATTTAGATGGGGTATTGAGAAGGAATTGTTCCCTGTGAGGGTGGGGAGGCCCTGGCACAGGTTGCCCAGAGAAGCTGTGGCTGCCCCTGGATCCCTGGAAGTGTCCAAGGCCAGGTTGGACGGGGCTTGGAGCAACCTGGGCTGGTGGAAGGTGTCCCTGCCCATGGCAGGGATGGCACTGGATGGGCTGTAAGGTCCCTTCCAACCCAAAGCATTCCATGATTCTGGGATTCTCAGCCCTGAGGATTTGCTGTGTTATTGAACAAAACCTGTTGCAGGTGACAGCACATGTTGCCTCCTCTGTTGATCTGGTTTAAAACTTCTGAATGACAAAGACTCGAATTGCCTGGAAACAGTTGCTGTTGTTCTTATGGAGTGATTTTAGTTATTTAATTTAATAAGGCTTTAATGACCTGTTTGCTCTCTGGACATTCAGCCATCACAGCTTGGTCTCTGTGTGTTTGTTCAGGTCGCTATGAAGGCCTTGTTTGGGCAGCAGAATTCACCTGGAGAGGAAATGACTTTTGTGTTCCAGGAAAGAGTGAGTTCCCATCACAACAGCTCCATTAATCTGGCAGAGGGAGGAGGGAGTTTGGCTGAATGCCACCAGGGAATTGAAGCACTTCAGTCTCCTCTAGGCTTGTAAAAGAACTGGTAGAATCCCTGCACACACAGACAGGGCACTGAAGGCAGGAGAGGTGTATTTTATCATCAAGCAGCACTTGCCAAGTGCTGGATTTCTCTGCAATTTTCTTGTCCAAGCTTTGAAAACAAGCTTTGCAGGCCTGAAAAATTCACCCTGTGTCCACATGTCCTGGTTGGGTTTTCTGATCACTGGAAAAGTAGAAACAGCTTGAGGAAATGATCAGGTTTGGAGTGTTGGCTGCTGGTGTTTCCTTTCCTTCTGGGAGTTCTTGGCTCTCAGTGGAGACTGGGATCACAATTCCAGCACACACCCACCATGGAAGAACAGGATTGTGCTCCTGTGCCTGGGGCAGCTCCTCAGGAGCTCTCTGGAGCCATGGAATTCAAAGTGGCTCATTGAAGACTTTAAAGGAGCAGCACTGAACTCCTTCAGATCATTTCTGGTATCAATCCCAAACCCAAAAGGTGAAACAGGAAGGGGAGGCCTCATTAGCTGAACTTTTTGCAAGGGAGGAAGGCACCACTTGTGGGACTGTTTCTTTGGCATCATTTGGACTGTTGGAATATGGACCTCAGTGGGTTTGTCAGGATTTGTGTCTCAGAGAAGGGGGAAAAAAACCCACAGAAAAATAATGTCAGTGTCTGCACAGGTTTTGTGAGGTCTGGTGACCAGTTTGCAATAATAGTAGGAATATAATAGTGATAATAATGGTAATATCATAGTGAGAATTACAGTAATAGAACAGTAATAATAACAGTGATACACATGTACTCAAAATGGGGAGGTAAATCCCTTTTCACTGAGGAAACATTCTTGTTCTGCCTGCAGAACAGCCTGAGCAGGGGCTGTGGGAAAGTCTGGAGAGGCTCCTGGGAGCACATTCCTGCTCACTGTGCAATGTAACATCTGTAAATCTGTCCTAGGAAAACCTTCCTCCCCCCGGGGACCACGAGGTGAAGGTGCAAGTGAGAGCCTGTGCCCTGAGCTGGGTGGACACAAAGGTATTTCCCCGGGGTTTGAGGAAAGCTGGGGGTGTTTGTGGTCTCTGGGGACTGGCCCAGTTCCATCTCTGCCATCTGAGGCTGTGCAGAGGCACAGCATTGCTGGGGGGCTCCTGCATCTCCCTAAATCAAAAGCACCTGTAACTGGGGTGCTCGTTCATGGGGACAGGTCAGCTGGCACGTGGGAGTTCTCCTGCAGGAAACCCCTCTTACCTTCCCCTGCACTCCCCAGTCCCAGGCTGTCTTGCCTGGTAATAACTCTGTGGTTTTATTTCTTAAATTATTCTGAATTTAAATACAGAAAATTAGTGCCAAGGTTTAACATGAATTGAGGAAAGTGTGTCCTTTTTTCCCCGGATAACATTCTGGGAATGGCCCAGCCTCCTTCCTGGGATGATCAAACGCTGTAAGATGATATAAATATGCACATTTAGAGCCTCAGTAAGTGTTGTAACCACTGTTTTAATTTAGCTTCTGTCAGAAATTAAGCTGAAGAAGGAACTCGTGCCTGTGGGGCGAGAGATTTCTGGAGTGGTGCTGGAAGGTGAGTCAGTGGCATTGTCTGGGGAGGGGGAGCAGGAATTAGGAGCAGGAACTGGGTCTGGCCATCCAGAACACATAAATCCTGTTTGTACAGGACACCTTTATGGCAGGAAGTTCTCTCACAGTGCATCTGCTGCCCTGGGGATCCACCCGTGGGTGCAGTTCCAGCCTGGCTCTCTCAGACTCCCCCCTGTGTCCCTGCATGGGACTGTCTGTGGATGAGGTGCCAAAGTTTAGGGTATTCAACGTTTGGGTTGAATTTGGGTGGGGTGTGTGTAATTAATAAATTATTTATTTTCCCTAGCAGTGTGTCTTTGTAGTTTTGTGAGCTCGTGAGAAGCAGAGCTTTCAAGTATATGTTCCATTTCACTATAAACATTTCTCTTCTTCCCTCCTTTTCCCCCCTTCCTGGTGAGTTGGGAGCAAGGTGACCTTTTTCCAGCCGGATGATGAAGTGGTGGGTAAGTCAGTGCCTGGGGGCCTCAGCAACTGACACAACCAGAAATCTTTTTACAATGAATGGCTGAGGTGATAAGAATTGTTAAAGCTCCATCTGACATGTGTTTTCAAAGATTCAGCTGGTGTCACGTGAGCAAACTCTTGCAAATGAGAATTCTGTTCTAGAAGTTTCTCTCAGGATTTGAAATACGGTATTGTGTTAACCACCAAAATGTGAATGGTGCTTTAGGAGAGAGGAGATCCTGTCTCTTAGGGACATCTTTATGTTTTGTGTGCTAAGTTAAAGGATTAGAGGATGGCTGAAGTTCTGAAGTTAGGACAGAGTGGGCAGTAAGAATGTGTGTTTGGAGATTGTGGCCCTTCCTGCCTCATTTCCTCATTGCACAGGAACTGCTGTTGGCAGCTCCCATATCCCATGGATAAACCCTGGAGAGAGCTGCAGGTGTGTACAGTTACTGTAGGTGGCTGTCTTTACTGGCAATTAGGAAAGACTGGAAGTAGCAGCCAAATTTGCTGAGGATTTAAGGTCTCAGTGGAGTGTAAGGTTTGGGGAAGAAGAGAATGGTTTTCCCTGGGGTGGAGGGGACATTTATTGAGGAGATTGATTGAATGCCAGAACCTCCTGTTCAGGAACCTCCTGTGGCCAGAGGAGGGAAAAGCTCTGCCATGACCAGGATGGGGATCCTTTTATTTCTGGAACTGCCCTGTGCCCACAGACACCGCAGGGTCCAAGTTTTCTTTCCCATCACAAACGTGCCCAGAGGTGACTGAACCCACCCCAAGGGGGCCCAGGGGTTTCCCCAGGAGCTGGTTTGGTTAGAACTGATGCTGGTGTGAAATTCAAGGTCTGTCTTCCTTTCCTTTCAGGAATTTTACCTCTGGATTCTGAGGAGTCTGGTCTCTGTGAAGTTATCCTGGTTCACGAGCATTATTTGGGTACATAGATTGTATATTTTGCTAATATTTATATTTACGGGTCTCTTTAGACTTTGGGTCAGCTTTCCTAACAGGGAGCTCATTCCCCTGGGCCTCTGGGCACACTCCTTCCATTACAACATTCCAACATTCCAGGTGCTCCACCTGGTCACAGAGGTTTGAACTCTCAGTGCTCCCAAGGGCTTTTTCCTTGATGTTTAATGGGATCATGTTTGGTCCAAATCACACAAATTGACTTTGGTTTTTTTTCTTTTTTTTCCCCCCCTCTAACTTCCCTTTTTTTTTTTTTGCTTCATTATTGTTACACTTTTCCCCCACCTCATCTGTCACAAAATTTACTGAGGAGAAATTTGCTTTTCCTCACTTAGACTCAGTCCATGAATATCACAGATTAACAGATGGGATGAAGTGAACAGACTAGAAGCTGGAGAAAGGAATTTTCAGGGAATGAGGACTAGGGAAAGCCTAGTTTGGAAACGTTCTCTTCAATTATTGTGAATTTCCAGTTTTCCCATTCTGGCCATAGTTTGCTTTAATGAGTAGGATACTAAATTTGAGAGTGTCTGTGCTTCTCCCAGCAGTTTGTTACTGAGCAAACTGCTCTTCTGCTCAAATTTTGTTCTGCCCAGAGAAGCTGTGGCTGCCCCTGGATCCCTGGAAGTGTCCAAGGCCAGGTTGGACGGGGCTTGGAGCAACCTGGGCTGGTGGAAGGTGTCCCTGCCCATGGCAGGGGGTGGCACTGGATGGGCTTTGAGGTCCCTTCCAACCCAAACCATTCTGGGGCTCTGTGCCTGTAAATCAGTTTGTACTGTGTTTCTGTGAGTGTCCATGAATTCCAGCTATGCAGTTAGGAGGTGACCCCTTTAAACTTGGTTATACCAAAATTAAATCCCTGCTTTTATTGGGTAAAATATGGTAAAATATCCTCTCCTTGTTTTTTTTTTAAAATACCTGAGAGGGAAACAAGCGTTGTTGACGTTGCCCTGTTTGCAGCTGGAGCCCTCCTGAGCAGCTGGGACAGGGCAGGGGTTTGCTGGGTGGTTTTGCCATATTTTGATTGTTTATTTGTGTGTTCTCCCCCCAGTGCAGAAGCCAGAG
>NW_020884872.1:353956-367064 GCF_003945725.1 Corapipo altera | reverse complement strand
GTTTGTGTTTTTCCCCCCAGTGCAGAAGCCAGAGAAGGTTTGCTGGGCTGCAGCAGCCGGGACGGTGCGGGATGGGCTCCGGGCCTACACAGCCCTGCACTACCTGGCCCAGGCCTCTCCTGGGACAACTGTGCTGGTGCTGGATGGAGCCAGTGTAGGTACCAGCTGGGCAGTGACTGCAGGGACACCACATCCCTTTGCTGGGAATAACTGGCTGAGCACCAGAGCCTCGGGATTTCAGACACCTGTACTTCCCAAGGCTTCTGCCTCACTGCTGGCAGTGCCCTTAGATGGGTGGATTCATAGGAAAGGCCTTCCCCCATCAGATCCTGAGCCAGGAGTTCCATCCTGCCTGCTGGGTGGGGAGGGTTTTCTGCTGTTGTACAGTGACACAGCAGAGCCCTCAGATGATATAACTTCAGGAAAATGCCTTGTTTTTTACTCCTTTCCCACCTCTGCTTTGTAACTTTCCTTGGCTATAATTTGATTTGCATCCCTGCAGTCCTCATTGGAGCTCCATCCTAATGGAGACATGGAGCTTCCTCAGCCAAGGTCCTGTAATGGAAACACAGCTGGGGCTTTTCCTTGGAGCATTTCTTCCTCCAGCAGGTCCCAAAGCTCCGAGTTCCGATTGCAGGGAAGGTGGTTGTGGTAATTAAAGTAGAATCTCAGCTATTTTGCTGAAGAGGAGAACCAGTTAATGACTGAAAGTTTGCTCAGTCACTGAAAAGACCTTTTTTGGCCTCACGTAGGACAGAAGCAGATCTGTGAATGTTCAGTTCTTGGTTCAGCTGTGTTTTGTTGCAGGAGTAAGTTCATTTCTGGATACTCCCCTGACTTCTCCTGAATGGCCTTCGTGATCTCATTGTTCTTAAAGGGCATCAAATTGTTGCTGTAGGTAAATAAATTAATGAATTAATGATTGAATCTGCCTTTCCCCCCTGCAGCCGTTCGGCACCATCGCGGTTCAGCTGGCCCAGCACAGAGGGGCCAAAGTCGTCTGCACTGCCCACAGCCTGGAGGACAAGCAGTTCCTGGAGAGGCTCAGGCCTCCTGTGGGTAAGTTTGATCCTTCAGTTTATCCTAAAGGATGTCTCAAAATAGTTTTTTTCTGTCTGGTCTAGAGACTTATTTCAATAGCTGAAAACTGAAACAAAAATTGGTAAATAGTCTAATTAAATAGTTCTGAAGTTACTTCTGTACTCCATAGGTGTTTAATTTCTGGTTTAGGTGTCTTTTTCAGCATTTTTATTCTCCATGTAAATTGTAATGACTGTCAGGGCTTTCCAGTAGTGCTTGAGTGCTGTGTTTAGGCCCAATGCTCAAGAAGGCTTTTCATTGGACACCGTGGTTGCTGTGAGCAGAAGGAAGGGTTCCTAACTCAGCAGGATCCCAGTGTGGGATCCAGGTCCCTGAGCCAGAGGGCAGGTGTGACCACAGGCCTGACATCCAGCCCCACTTTCCTCCCAGGAGTACCTTCCCAGGCTGGGCTGAGCTCAGTCCCAGGTGCTGTCACACCTGGACACTCCAGGCTCTGCCTTTTCCTCTTTTCTAAACAAGCTTGGCCTTGCACACAATCCTTGTGTTGTTCCCTGACTTCTTCTCTTTGATACCTCAGTTTTGGGGTTTCATTCCCTGATAAGTAATGGTGCCACTTGGACTATGGGAAAATACTCCTGGAGTCTTTTCTGCTCAAACTTGTCCTTATTTCAGTGTTGCATTGTGGAGGAAAGTGGAATATCTCTTTGTTCAGGCAGTTTTAAAGGAGAGGATGGCACTGCCAGGTCTGGTGGGATTGCAGGGCAGTGAACAAAGGTTAGAACTGATGCCTGTTTCCTCCCCAAAATACAGGATGCTGCAGTTCAGTCACTGTGTTTAGTTGTCAGTGGATGATTTTTGTTGGCATCCAAGGAAGTGTACAGAAAAGCAGCTGTAAAAAGTGCCTTGTGTAGCCAGTTATCAAATGTGCATCAGCCCAAACATGCAGGGGTTGGGGTGAGATGCCATTACCAGGTGAGTTCAGTCCCTGGGCTCTCCCCCCTCTCTATTGCTGTCAGCAATCCTGCCTTCCCAGGAGAACTGGAGCAGTGTTCCCATCCCTCTGTGGCTCCCAGTGCCTTCCCAGGAGAACTGGAGCAGTGTTCCCATCCCTCTGTGGCTCCCAGTGCCTCCCCAGCCCAGGCCCTGGTGCTCTGCAGGTGCACAGGGCACTGCCTCGGGGACGCTGTGTGAGCACAGGGCTCAAAGGAGCTGGAGCTGCTCCCCAGACACGGAGTTCCTGCCAAATTCCATCCCCTCCCGGCTCCCGGGAGCACAGACAGCCCAGTGTGCCCTCCACACATCTGCAGGGCTGGGGGGAGTTTCCAGGGAGCTCTTCCAGAGGCTCTGGAGGCTCAGAATGCTGCAGGAAGCAGAGCCTGGTGTTACACAAGAGCATTTCTGCTGCCTGACCTGAATGGTCCTCCACAGGGAACTGCAAAGCTTTTGTTGGGAATGCAGGACCTGGCAGACTCATTTCTCTGGAGTTTTTATTTATGTTTATATTACCTCTATTTTTTTGCAACTTGCCAAAAAAAGCCCTATTTTTCCTTGTTCCAGAAGCCTCTTTTACTGTACTCATAGACATGACAGACATCAGAACTGAAGGATTTTTGGGAATGCTGGTGATGTGCAGAGGTTTGTTACACCAGGGTCAAAGACAAAACACCTAAATCTTCCCTTTGCAATATTTTATGGGTATATTTTGCTAATGATATGAAAAATTCATGAGCTAAGGAAGGACTTGGCAATTTTATTCTCCCAGCCCTGCCAGCACATTCCAGTCTGACTCTGGCAGAGCTGCTTTTTGCAGCAGTTTTGAGTTCAGTTGAAGTTCAGCAGTTTTAAGTTTTAATGTTAATATCAAATAAAGGCTCTGAGTAACCCAAGCTCTAAGTGGCTCCTCATGTCCATGTGGGTGGAAATTTTTCAGTTTTGTGCTCGTTTAGTGGGTTTTTTGGGAGTTTTTTAGCAAGGGTCTCTCAGTTTTCAGTGAGCAGCAGTTTGTGTTGGGCATAACAAGCTGCTCCATGGAATGGTTGGGAGGGGGGGAGTTATAATTGCAGCTTCAAATAAAGAAATAGAACTTGGGTACAGCTTTAAAGAGAGAAACAGTTTGAGTGCGAAAGCAAAAAGCCCCAGGGTTTGTGTTTGGGTTTTGGGGGTTTGTTTTTAATAAATCTGATCCCGGTGCCTGAAGCAGAAGTTCCTGGTAATGTTTAAGGATTTGTATTTAGACCAACAGGATGGGGCTTTTTATGTCTTCAGTAATCTCTCTAGTAAATATAATAATAGGATGAAGGAGGGGATTTTAACTGATTTTGACATTTTAATGCCCCGTGTTTGAGACTCTAGACAGAATATTCCATTAATAATGTGATGAGTTCCTTTTGGAAACACAAGGAAAAAAGAATCTATACATACACAGATATTTCTTCTGTTCCCTGGGATACCCCATTCTTTTTTTTTTTAGTTTGGTTTGTGTGATTTATTTTTTTTTTCTGTAACACCAACACTGAGCTTTCAGGGGGGGCCTTTCTGGCTCCCCTGAGCACGGTCAGTAAACCCCCAGCACATCCTTTGGGTGACAGCTTTTAAACTTTGCAGCTGAACTCCCTGGGGGAGAGCAAACCCTGGGAGAAGCTGGGAAATCCTGGGACTGCTGCTTCTCCCAGAGGTGATGGAAGAGAGAAACTGCAGTTTTGCCAGTGAGAATAACGTGACTTTGGAAGTTGTGCAGGTCACAGAAGGAGAAACTGAACTAATTTTCAAATGCTCTGTGAGAAGTGTATAATTTACAAAGGATTATAAAAAATTATATTAGTTTGTTCTCAGCCTTTGCCACAGTGGAGTGGAATTTTTCCAGCATTCTTAGGAAGGAACTTGACCAGGATTCTGATAAGTGGAGTTTGAACCACTGTGCTGAGTTAAGGAACAAAAAACTAAGCAGAAATCAGAAAACAGCCAAACTGGTGAAACTCTGGCCTTTCTTTGTGGTAGTCAGGCTTTGGGTCCACAAAATCAGAATTATTCTCACAAAGTGAAAGTATTTGCAGAGGTTTTATACCTTGTCAAATTGCTGTGATAAGAACAACCTTTTAAGAACCTGAGAAGGATATTATGGGGTTTTGTGTGCACATGGGGAATGTGACTACCATTAATTAATTAATTAATATACCATCTTTATTACAGTATGACCACATGTTCTCTTTAATTAATGACCTGGAGAGCCATTCCCAGGTTAAAACCATCAGGCAGCCATGGGATGTAAGTTCCTCCCTGCTGTGAGATCAGTTCTGTAGGGTAAGGGAAGCTGTGCTGGGAGGGCTCACCCAAAGCTTTGCTGCTGTGGTTGTTCAGAGATAATGTGAAATGAAAAGCCTCCTTATCTTTTGGCCACTCTTTGGCTTCAGTTACTCAGCTGGGCACTCCAGGACTTGGTAGTTTTGAAGGGCCAAGAAGAATAGCAAAGAATGAACTTAGAGAAGGATTTCTCACTCCTAAAGCACCACGTGTTGTCCTTTTGGGCCCAACAGATTTGTGAGTCTCACTTCTGCATCCCTGTTTTTGGTGTGGATTTTGCACTGGGTTGTAAAAGGGAAAGAGAACGATGGGCAGGGGGTTTGACTTTTTTTCTGACTCAGCTGCAGCCTGGTTTGTGATACTTGGAGAGCCCAGAAGGCTCCTGTTGTACTGGGAGTGTAAACTCTGCATTTCTCCTGGAGTTACCCCCGTGTCCCCCTCTTCCAGCCCGGGTGATCGACATGGCCCACGGCAAGATAGACGTGGCTGAGAGCTGCCTGGAGGAGACAGGAGGGCTGGGAGTGGACATTGTGCTGGATGCTGGAGGTATTCCCTGGGAGAGGGCTGGGAGTGGACATTGTGCTGGATGCTGGAGGTATTGGAGTGGACATTGTGCTGGATGCTGGAGGTATTGGAGTGGACAGTGTGCTGGATGCTGGAGGTATTCCCTGTGGGAAAGCTGCTCCTCACACCACCACTGCCTTGGGCTTTACAGCATTATTTTACAGCATTATTGGCAAGGAATGTGGCTGGAAGCTGCACCACTTCAGAGGCTTTTATTCTTTCACTGTTTTATCTTTATTCCATAGCCCTTCTTGTGTCACCCTCTAGTGGAAGCTGCTGAATTCAGCTGAAATCTTCCTCTGTTTAAAAGTGAAAATGAAAAATGTGTTCAAAGGGTAGAGCTGCGACATCACTGTTTCTGCTGCCTTGTTTTAATACAAAAATTACCCCAAATTGCCAGCACTGGCAACCTGTACCTCTGAACCAACTCTAATGGCTGAAAACTCTGCAGTTACTATTCAGTCATATAAGATATGACTCTGAATAAAGTATATAAAGCATACAAAATATTCAGAGTACAAATAAAATAGGAAATTGAGAGTTTTCAACTACTTTCAGCTGAAATAACTGAAGAACTTCTTGGAGTTCCACTGAAATGTGTGGAAATAGATTTATACTGGATTTTCTAAATTCTCCTTTGCTGAGCTCAAATGAATTTATTCTTTCTCCCCAGTGAAATTATATAGTGCTGAAGATGAATCAGCTTCAAAATCCCAGCTGCTGCCTCACAAGCACGACATCATCACTCTGCTTGGGGTTGGGGGACACTGGATAACAACAGAAAAAAACCTTCAGGTAAAGATACCTGTGGCAGCAAGTAGCTTGTACACAGAATATGTAGATATATATACAGAAAACTGTCACTCAAACCTGTAAATATTACCAGTTTCCTCAGTTTTAAGGATGGGCAAGGGGTGATTTTTTCCTTTGTTTTAACCATCTTTATAAATAACCATTCAACCTTTATTTTTTTTAAGGGAAAATGTAACTAAATAACATTTCTCTTCCATTTGCTTAAGCTGGATCCTCCAGACAGCCATTCCTTGTTCCTTAAGGGAGCCACGGTGTCCTTCCTGAACGATGAGATCTGGAATTTGTCCAACGTGCAGCAAGGGAAGTATCTCTATATCCTTTTGGGGGGCATTTGGAATTCTGGCCTTGAAAATGTCTGTACAAGCTCTGCTGCAATAGAAGACACCTTTTTCTGGGACAAAAAAGGCAATATTTTGGTTCAAATTTGAAGCAATTAGTTGAAGATTTAATTCTTTAAGTTTTTTATATTATGCAAGTGAAACTGTGGAATGATTTGTGTTGTTCTTTTGGGCATTGGATGCATCATCTGTAAACTTCACGCAGTCAGGGTCACTGCAGAACTGCAAATATTTTGGCTTCTTACCATTCCCTTATTTGCAATGTACATAAAATGTACTTATTTGTTAATGTACTCAGAATGCGTGGAGGGAAGATATGGGTGTGGGAAAAGGAATGATGGGAAAAGGAATGCCTTCTAAATGTGGGCTGGAGCAGCTGGACTGAGCTCCCTGAGCATCACATTTCCAGTCCTGGAAGGTTTGTGTGGGTTTGGATTTAAGGACCTGTGTATCTTGTGAAATTCCTGAGCACCTGGCATTAGTGTCTGAAGAAATCACAAGCTGATGGCTTTTTAAGGGACTTGAGTTTCAAATAACAACCAGATTGCTCTTAAAATGAAGGATGAACCTTGTTTTTTGAGTTTCCTACAAAGCCTAAATACAGCCCCATCTGTTGTGCTGTCCTGGGTGTTACTCATCAACTCACAGATGGCAGCTCTGCTCCAAGAATTCCCAGGCTCTCCTATGTTCCCAGTTGTATTTTGATTTATTTTGGGTGCCTGTATGGATAGTCAGGGCAGTTATCTGGCCCCAAAGTCTGTCCTCTTCATCCTGCACAGAAAATGCCATTGATTAATTGATTAATAATTGATTAATGTTGTACTAGTGCAGGCTGCACTTGTATTTCATATTGAATATTTTTATATTGAAAGAATTGAAATATTCCATATTTCATTTCTTCATCCTATTGCAGGAAAAGTCTCTCATATAGGAACAAGTGCAAAAGTCTGATCTAAAGATTGGAACTGAGATTCATTTTCCTTTTGCCTGGATCCTGCTGGGCTTGTATCAGTACAGGGCTCTGACCAGCAAACTTGATTATGTAGAGGTTTCTCTCCAGCTCTGTTGTTCCTTGACACTCCTCCTGGATACCCATCCTAGAAGATATCATGGAGAAATTATCAAGTGGCGTTTTCAGGTGAGAGATCTCAGGGGGGTTGTGGGTTTTTTTACTTCAGCATTAGAAGCAGAAAACTCTTGCCAGCTCTAACACTCCTGAGAAGAGTTTCAGGAGAGAGGAACGCTCCCATAATGAGGTGGGATCCCTTCCCTCAAAAGCAGGATAACTGTTGCTGTTGAGCAAAACCCTCACCACCACCCCTTTTTTCCCCCCTCTAAGGTTATACTTTTATTAAATTCTGTTTCCTGTTTGCTTTTTGGGATTTTCCCTCCTCCTGTGCACTCGAGCAAAGCTATAAGACTTTTATTTTGTTTAAGGAGTGAGGTTTACACAGTAAAGTCTGTCCTGTGACATCCCTGTAGATCTGAGTTGGCTCAGCAGACACTTTTACTCTTTCCCTTTAGGCCTCAGCTGGATGAACCGATCCCACTGTACGAGGCCAAAGTTTCTATGGAGATTGTTCAGAAGAATCAAGCCAGAAAAAGACAAGTCATCCAGTTCTGACAGGCAATCTCCTGATTTCTAAGCCTGTAGGAGACAAAGAAACGTAATATATTTGTGGAGTGAATCAGTGTAGGCTTTCAGACAGTTCTGTAACCAGAATTTAAACATCCTTTGTACCTCAGCACAAATGGTCTCGAAGCTCCTGCGACTTCAGGGTATTTTTTAATCCACATGAGCAGAATGTTCCCATCAGCAGCTTCCAAGGAAGCAGCCTTGACCTACAGATCTTGTCTGCCCTGCCCTAGTTACAAACATCAGTAACATCTACAGCCAAACCCAGCTGCTGTTGGGTTTCAACTGTAAGAAATTAAAGGGGGGAAAAAAAAAATCATCCAAACCCACAATTAATCTGTCTTCTGTCACTCCCTGGATTTGGAGCAGGTTCCTGATAAATGATGCACGGGAAGTGTATGAAAACAGGAGGAAATCTGATTTTACTGCTCGTGTGATGTAATGCAGCCCCAAAAAGAAGTGATGCTGTCATGCACGTGTGTACACACACGCCTAAAGCACGTGAACCCTCCCTTAGTGCCGCAGTTATTCTGAAACCTTCTACCCAACTGTTGATTTTTGTCTGATGCTCCTCATTTGAGCCTAAACGTTTGCAAGATAAAGCAGACCACAGGAAACAAGAAATTAAAAAATTTAAAAAAAAACAAAACCAAGAACAACCACTGACAAGACTGCCAAAGAAAGATATTTTTTTTTTATGTAGTATAGATTTTCTTTTATTAAATCTTTTGCCAGTAGATATGTTGATCCTAAGTACCTCTTTATGCCTTTTGAACTGCATTTATTTACAATCATTTATTTTTATTATTTATTGTGCTTTCTGAACCCCAGGTACAACAGACTAGTGCAATCAAAACTAGTTTCTATACCAAATAGACTTAAGAATTAGGGGGTTTTACCCCAAAGAGACTAAACCCCGTGTGTTTAGTGGCACCTCTCACCCAGCTGGTCCCGGTATCCCCACAGGTGATTTTTGCCCTGTGGGAATTCCATACACCCGACCAGCAACTTAAATTAATCAGCAGTAATTTATTATTTATTTATTTTTATCATGTATTATGCCTTTTGAACCCCATGTACCACAGACTGCTGTGACCAAAACTAGATGTCTATCCCAAAGAGACTAAAAGCCTAGTTTATCTGGGATAAAAACCCCTAGGGTTTTTAGTGTATTTGGGATAAAAGACTAAACCCTGTGTGTTTAGTCTCACATATCACACAGCTGGGACCAGGTCGCAGCGTCTCCACAGGTGATTTTCGCGCTGGTGCAGCCGTGTGGTGACTTTGACACACCCGCCCACAGCGATTGGGGCTGGTTTCCGAACGGAACTCTGTTTATGTTCCTGAGCAGCAGTTCCCTGACCCTTTATTAGTCTGTCCCGGCCGGAGCGGCGCTGGCGGGAGCCGCTCTCCCCTCCGAGCCCTGAGGGCGCAGCGATGGCGGCGCCGCTCCCTCAGCGCCGCCCCGGGGCGGAGCGGGCGGCCTTTGGTGCCGGGCCGGGCCCGCGGGTGCTGCGGGCTGCGCTCGGCCATGGCCGACCCCGGGGACCCGCCCGGCTTCCAGAGGCCGCCGGCGATGCTGCGGCTGAAGCGCAAACGCCCGCGGAGGAGCGAACCCGCCGCCGCCGCCGCCACCGCCCCGGCCCCGCGGGGCCCCTCCGCGCCCGCCCGCCGCAACCCCTTCTGCAGCCTGAACAACAACAACGCGCCTCAGCGGGCGGCGGCCCCTCTGCCCCCGGCCCCGGCGGGCGGGGATCCATCGGCAGCGCCCTTCTGGCA
This sequence comes from Corapipo altera, assembly GCF_003945725.1. Taxonomy (NCBI): domain Eukaryota; kingdom Metazoa; phylum Chordata; class Aves; order Passeriformes; family Pipridae; genus Corapipo; species Corapipo altera. The sequence goes on along the minus strand of NW_020884872.1, from coordinate 357,593 downwards.
GGTGGGACCGAGCCCCGGCACCGGGGGCTCTCCGCGTGGCGCCGGGGAGGAGACGGGAGACACGGGGAGGGGACTCGGCGCCCTCGCCCTTTCGCCATCAACCATCGCCCTCAGTCCTCTCCCTCAGCACCCTCGCCCTCAGCCCGCGCTCTCAGGCCTCGCCCTCATCCCCGAACCCCTTTTAAATCCTCACCGGGGCTCGTCCCGGCCTCATACAAGTCAGTGCTGGACTCTTGCTCAGCACCGTGTGGGATCTTGCTCTTGCCCCAGGGGTGGGTGTTCGCAGCCTGGCCGTGCTTGGGATCAGCCGTGAAATGTCACTGCCGGGGCGTTTTTTAAAATGATCGGCCCGGTGCTTCCTTTGCTCCCTTGGGCCTTACGCTGCTGTTTCATTCAGTTTTTAGAGCCTGCCTGTGAAGAGAAGCCCCCCGGGAGAGCAGAGCCCGCGGGAGGAGCCGACATCCTCGCCCTAACCGAGGTAGGAAACAGAGTGCTGGGAAGGTTTTAGCTGTTTTCTCATTTTTTTTTTTAATAATTTGTCCTTTGATCTGTTCCTGTTTATGATTGCTGGAAAGACTCCTGTGGGTGAAAACCATCTTGTGTGGTTTTATAAGCAACAAAATGGGTTATTTCTATTAGAATCTGGTGCTGACTGAAATAATCAGCTGAGTCTAAAGTGTGCCTTTGGTTTCACTTGTGAACAGGTTTAATTTTCTGTGAGTGAACTGATGCTGTTTCTGTTTGGACAGGACCTTCATTTACCTACTGCTGTACCCAAAGTTCCCTCCTCACCAAGACAGGAATTCCCTGCAGACTGGAGTATTAAAACACGGATTCTGTTCATGTCTTCCCAACCTTTCACCTGGACAGAACACTTAAAAGCACAAGAGGAAGCTCAGGGACTTGCTCAGCACTGTAGAGCTACAGAAACCACCTTGCCCCCGAGTGTGCAGGTGAGAGCTGGGAGGGTGGCTGGAGCTCCAGCTTTGTGTCTGGCAGCTTTCCTGTCCTCCTCAAACCCTCTGGGATCTCCAGGAACCCCAGCTGTGCACAGAGCTGCGTTGTGCCTTCCAGCAGAGCCTCGTGTACTGGCTCCACCCTTCGCTGCCCTGGCTGCCGCTGTTCCCTCGGATTGGGGCAGACAGGAAAATAGCTGGAAAGGCTTGTCCTTGGGCACAGGATGAGGCCTTGCAGCAAGTGCTCAGGAGTGACTGGTGAGTGGAACCAAATTAATCATGTATTTGGTAAGATTAAGACAATGGGATTTTAATTAATCACAGAATCACAGGATGGTTTGGGATGGGAGGGATTTTTAAGGATCTTCTCGTTCCACCCCCTGCCACGGGCAGGGGCACATTCCACCAGCCCAGGTTGCTCCAAGCCCCATCCAACCTGGCCTTGGACACTTCTAGGGATCCAGGGGCAGCCACAGGGGCAACCCATGCCAAGGCCTCCCCACCCTCCCAGCCAGGAATTCCTCCCAGTATCCCGTCTATCCCTGCCCTCTGGCAGTGGGAAGCCATTCCCCGTTGTGCTGTCCCTCCACCCCTTGTCCCAAGCTCCTGTGCAGTGTCAGTAGCCAAGGAGTGCCTGCCGTGAGGGCTGTTGCTGCTCGTTCCCAGGTGTGTGAGCTTCTCCTCGCTGTACCGGCTGCTCAAGGCGGGGCTGTGTCCCTATTTCTACGTGTGCTGCCCGCAGTTCACGGTGCTGTTCCGCGCCGCGGGGCTGGGGGGCAGCGCCGTGCCCAGCGCCGCCATCGCCCCCACCACCCGCGGCTTCAGGGAGGCCCTCAGGAGCGAAGGCAAGTGCAGCCAGTCCTGCTGGCACGGGGGTGATTCACGAAAGGCAGGGGCTGTGCGACAGAACCGCTCACTGCTCTCTCTCCTCTGCCCCAGGCATAGAGTTCTCCTTACCTTTCGTAGAAGAGAGAGCCAGGAGACAGAAGAACTCCGAGGAGGATTTGGGAACAGAAGTGGCTGATGGCTTCAGAGGGGGCAGCAGTGCAGAGGATGCAGAGTAAGTGACCACCCTGTGCAGTGCTGGAATTCAAGGGCATCTCCGGGCTCCTGCACAGCCCGTTTGGAAAACCCTCCTCGGAGTCACTGCCCTGCTGACACTGATCCTGTGCTTTCCAGGGAGCCAGCTCTGAGTGATGATGATGAGGAGGAAAGCTTCTCTTGGCTCGAGGAGATGGGAGTCCAAGACGAGGTGAAGAAACCAGACACCATTTCCATCCAACTGTATCCTTCCTTTGCACTTCCAGGGGTGCGACACTGGGAACCCCTGCAGCTGTTACAGTGCTGTGGTACAGATTTAGGTTCTCTCAGAGCTTTTGAGAGCTGTTTTCCAGATACGAATCCTCCCATTCCTGCATGCTAAGAGCCTGTGCATGTCTTCTGGAGTTCCTTTACAAGAACTTCCAGGAATCTGAAGCCAGGATTAAGATGCTGCTTAATATTTGAAGAACAAACCAGTGCAAACTCGGTGTGGTTTGGCTTTTGGGCTTGAAGGACTCGATTGGTCAGAGGGGGCGGGGGGGCTGTGCTGCTCCAGCTCTGCCTTTGCACAGGGATGTTTCCCTCCTGCCCGTGGTTATGCCGTGACTCCCGTTCCCAGGCGCAAGGAGAAGCAGGAGGTGCAGGTGGATCACAGGCCCGAGTCGCTGGCGCTGGTGAGGGGCTCGGACACGCTGACCCTGCTCAACCTGCTCATCAACTGCCGCAGCCTGGTGGCCGTGGCGGGGCCGCAGGCGGGGCTGCCCCCCACGCTGCTGTCCCCCGTGGCCTTCCGGGGGGGCACCATGCACACGCTCAAGGTGAGGCCCTGCCACAGGGGGAGGAGGGTTCCTCACCCCCGGCCTGGTGTCCTTTCCCTCAGGCACCACGGAGAGGGGTTTGTGGCTGGAGCCAGAGCCAGCCTGGTGTGTGCAGTCCAGCCTGTTCCTAAACCCCCTGCACCCACACACGGCCCTGTGCTGCACGGATGGCCCCAGGTTCCCCTCCTGCACCTCAGACAGGCAGGACTGCCCGGGGGGAAAAGGGGGCTAAAAGGTTCCTCCCAAGTTCTTGTGGGGTCTGAGGCTGTCCTGGCCCTTTGCACCAAGGACCTTCTGAGCCACAGCTCACCAGCTGTTCCTGTAAGGGGGGATTTGGGCTGGCAGGGACCTTAAGGATCGTCCAGTGCCACCCCCTGCCATGGGCAGGGACACCTTCCACTAGACCAGGTTGCTCCAAGCCCCATCCAACCTGGCACTGGACACTTCAGGGCCAGCCACAGCTTCTCTGGGCAACCTGTGCCAGCGCCTCCCCACCCTCCCAGCCAGGAATTTCTACCCAGTAAGAACAGGATGAGCTGCTTATTCCACCAGAGAAGTCCACCCTGTTCTTTGCACCGATTCCTACAATCCCCACAGCATTCCTGCACTCCAGGTGGTGCATTTCAGGAGTAAAGCCATGGCAGTGCTGGTGCACTGAACAGGGAGTTGACAATGTTGAGAAGTGTTTCCATTTCCCGTGGCCCCGTGGTGTCAGAGTGGGTGGGAGCTGGTGGGGCTGTGCTGAGGGCAGTGCTGATCCCTGCTGTGCCCCCCCATCCCTGCTGTGCCCCTGATCCCTGCTGTGCCCCTGATCCCTGCTGT
>NW_020884872.1:353577-353946 GCF_003945725.1 Corapipo altera | reverse complement strand
TGCTGTGCCCCTGATCCCTGCTGTGCCCCCCTATCCCTGCTGTGCCCTCTGATCCCTGCTGTGCCCCCAGGCCCGCAGTGCCCGTGCCCGTGTGCCAGGGGGCTCGGAGGACGTGTTCAGCCTGGAGGTGCTGGGGCCCGTCCTGCCCCACACCCTGCGGGCGCTCACCCGGCTGCTGGGCCCGGCCCAGCGCGGGGCCTTCCGAGCCCTGCTCAGCACACACCAGCCCAGTGCTGCCTTCAACTGCTGCCCCCAGCCACAGGTGAGCGCAGCCCTGCTGGGAACGGGGCTGGGGGGCAAACAGGGACACCAACACCTTCCCTGGGGCTGGGGGGCAAACGGGGACACCAACACCTTCCCTGGGAATGG